>NW_027115366.1:1080012-1081596 GCF_000696795.3 Halyomorpha halys | reverse complement strand
CTGTCGAAGAATTTAATGTGTCTCCGTGTGATGTGTTGTTGTACAGTTTCTAACTGTAGTTCGTTATGAATGTGTGCCATGTTACGTCTTTCAAGAGATGTCCCTCGACATATCTTCTGTAGTGTGTGTATACAGTTGTAAATATCAATAAATAAGAAAACATTTCATTACATTGATCGAGAATGAGCAATAATTTATATTTATTTTCTACTTATATTAAACGATGCTAATGGTTGGGTCAGTAAGTAAATTAATCTGTTAAACTTTTTTTTGGTTTTATTAAGGCTATGTGTATTGATGGGTAAATGTATTAACTAAATATTCATTTTTAAATATAATAAACGTTTACACTATCGTAATGAAAAAAGTTCCCAAGAACCGAATAACTCATGTGACATAAACGCGGCGGGAGGTGAACCCGGTGTCCCGAGACGTGTACTTGAAGATATGCGGTCTTGGCTTTAATCATTTCTCGGTAGACTGCGAAAGAAGTTCGCCCTGACATGCCTTACAGGAAAAGCGACTTATTTATAGTTCTGTCTATATGCAGATGTCCCTTCTCTTCTTCCAATTGCAATAGCTTGCGAGTGAAAACTTTTTAAGTAGGTGAAAAACAGAATATTAATTCCATTATTTCACTGTGAAATATATATTTATTATAAATAAAATATATATTTTTCTATCTTGTTCGAAAATGGTAGTTTTAATAATAGTTAAAAAAAAAAATTATCCAAATAGTCGCAACCTTCTTTATTAAAAGATAATTACGTGTTCAACGTTTCAGCCGATCAGGCTATCATTAATGACAATCTTTATTTTAGTAAAACAGTCTTACATTGACTAATTAAGCGTACCGTTACGCTCTCTAAGAGACTGGAGGGCTTCAGAACCCACATGGTTGACTCACGGCCACAGTGTAACAGAAAATAAGAATTTGCCACAGCCGGATTCAAACCCTTTGGATCATAAAAAATGTTTCAGCTAGACATTCTTAAGACAATTACTTCAGCACTCGTAGTAAACAGAGGATTCAGTGCTAGAATCCAAACCTCGTTGAACTATCAAGAATAGATGTGTCACTTATATTGACTAGTCAACGTAATTAGGTTTTCATTGTGTCAGTACTGTTATTTGATACCCTCAAGTAGTATCCAATGATCATGTTCCCCAAAAAGGTTGTAAATCAACAACGACTACTTAAGAAAACAAAGTCCCTAAAAAATCCACAAATTATCTTTTGAACGTTTATATTAAATTTTGGATGACAGTAATACACCAAGTATATTTAGTTAATGAAATGAAAATACTAACACCTCATAAAAAAATATTAAAGACAACGTTACGTTGAACAAATGTCATAGATACATTTTTTCAGAATCTGTCGCTTTTTCGATTTTTTTTTTTACGAGGCTGACTAGTGTCAAAGTTGATCAATAAAGTTTGACTGAAACAGAATATTTGAGCACTCCAGAAATCGAATATGCCTTTAACAGTGAAATATGTCATTTACATTCCAGGAACTGATTTCCAGTGGTTTATTTGAGACTAGTGTAGCAGGGAGAGTTTCAGTGTTAGGTTTATTAA
>NW_027115366.1:1069043-1079897 GCF_000696795.3 Halyomorpha halys | reverse complement strand
AAATAAGATATAAACCTATATAATTTATAAATAAGATAACAAGAAAATGATATTCATATAAAAGGCGTTTTTTTATTATTTCTATAATTTTTCAAAATTATAGTAAAGGTAGTAAGTAGCTTTACAACCACGGCACCAACTGCCAGGGTGTAAATTATATGATAATTACCGTTACAATAGAATTTACTATCGTGATAGAACGATAGCACTATAATGTCTGAGGCATGGCTTCCAAATAAAACCAGCTCATTCCATTTTTCTGGCTTTAAAAGTTGTTTAACAATAAATAGTTTTCTTTTACTATTTTGATGCCTTTATTTTCCAAGTTTTCTGGGTTCCTTACAACCTCACGAAGGGGAATAACTCTTAGTACAAGAGCCCGGTAAAAAAAAGTCAGCTATTTCACCTCAATTTTGATTAATTGTTTGCAGACTGTGTATAGTTGCTAGTCAAAATTGGTGAGTCTGTCAAATACAGTTAGAGTAAATAACAAAAGTCGGCTGTTACAAAACATCATTCATAACTTTTCATTTGGAGCTCTATATCCTTAAAGCTATTTAGAACACTAAAATACCTGAGAGAACATCATTTAAACATACAACATATTTACTTATTGTATTGATTACTTGTACAGATGTAAATCACATTAAATAAATAAATTACAAAAATTATTAACATACACAATTTTGATCCATATTACTCTCAACCTTGATTCTCAAAAAACTATCCAACGTTTCGGCCCTCAGGCCATTCTCAAGGAGACAACCTATAAAATACTTTTTTTTTTGGTTTTTTATAATAATTACATTATTTCCTTAACTACATACTGATATTTTTGGCCATACCTTAAATATTGATGCCTTGTTTTAAAAACTCATTAGCAGGCTAATTGCCCATGTCACATCTTTAAAATAAAATAAATATTAAAATAACATCATAACAACTTCAAAAATTTGTTTTTAAATTGATTACTTACTTACATGACTTTTTATATATTAAATTTAAAATTTCTTTTTCATTTATAATAGAACCTACCTTCAATAGGTTAGGACTATGTAATCACCTTATAATTAAAAATTTATTTAACATTCAATTTTAATTCATTTGCTTATAATTTAACATTTATTAAATCCATAATTACATTATTGTTATTATACATATATAATAATATTTTATTATATGATATTTTTTTATCATACATACATATACCCCCTCTCTATTTTTAATTAATTTAAAAAACATTTATAGGTTGTCTCCTTGGGAATGGCCTGGGGGCTGAAACGTTGAAGAGTTTTTTGAGAATAAAGGTTGAGAGTAATATGGATCAAAATTATGTATGTTAATAATGAAAATCATATATATTATTAAAACTCATTATAGTATTTTTTTTTAATTCCTATTATTTATTGATAGATATTACAATCTGGCACCCAGTCGTGAGCAATAGGTAATAGTGATGAATGATCTCATACATACTAAAATAAAATAAAATAAATAAATGAATGAAAAAATATCATTATAGTAGAAGAATAAACAAAATGAACATTAGACTTATTTTTTATTAATGTACTTGTTTTAGAGTGGTTAAGATTCTTTTTCTCTCAACTTTATTCTTTTTAAACTTCCGACGTTTCGACCCCTTAGGTCATTTTCAAGGATTCCTTATTTTGTTTTCATATTTTCCTTTAAAATTCTTAAAATAGAAGAATTTGTGAATAGATGGGACAAAGGCAATTAGCCCGCATTTAAAGAATTTTAAAGGAAAATATGAAAACAAAATAAGGAATCCTTGAAAATGACCTAAGGGGTCGAAACGTCGGAAGTTTAAAAAGAATAAAGTTGAGAGAAAAAGGATCAAAATTATTTTAAAGAAAATGAACATAATCAAACTATGTGTATGAAAAATAAATAAAATAACATAATGTTAAAAAAATATCATTATAGTATTAAATCTGTTACTGTAAAAAGTATATATACTACCTTTTACCTCTGATATATATATATATATATATATATATATATATATATATATATATATATATATTTGGTTAAGTGAAGACAACAAGACGCACAAGGAAGCCCTTTCATATCTCCGCCGGGGACCTTGGACTGGCATGGCAACAGCGACCGCCCAGAGAGACCTCCCCTATGGACTCAGGAATCTGTCACTCTGTTGTTTTTGTTATATTGTTGTTGTTGATGTCTTCTTATACCACCTTATGCTAGTTTAATGTAAACTACATAAAGTGATGAAGGTGACGAGATGTCTGTTTGCCTGAGATTGATACACCTCCCACGTAGTGGAGCATAAAGCGCTGGTTTGAGCTCAATTAAGGCAAGATTTTTATCAGTAACGTTGTTGCTAACGAGTTTTTCGTAATTATAGTCCTCTTTTATTTAACCTACATAAGAAATTTTTAATTTTTTTAATAAAAAAAAAGATGGTTTTAATTTTTAAAATATCATCTAATAACACTCTAATTATTCCTGTCAAATAGATCCGCTACTACATCTGAACAAATGACAAAGTTGAAATCCTCGTACAAGACTGATGAAAAGTCAGGAAACTGCTCACATCACAACACTTACTGGACAAACGGTCTAAACTTTCATTTAATCACAAAAAACTGATTTACGTGACTATAATAAGGCCAATCTGGACATATGGAGTTGAGTTTTGGGGCACCACTAAACCTTTGAATTCCTCTCGTATCCAATCATTGCAATCCAAAATCCTTCGTAAAATCTTCGATGCTCCTTACTTTGTCACAAATAAAACCATCCATAAAGACCTTAATGTTCCCTATGTAACCGATCTAGCCCGAATCAGATATCACTCCTTCCATTATAAACTCCCTAACCTCTCAAACCCCCTAGTTTCTAACCTTGCATCCTCTTCAATTTTTGACAATCCTCCGAGGTTCCTGAAAAGAAGATGGCCACGAGACCAGCTAATGTAAAATGTCATTAGAGTGGGTAGTTTCTCTATATGGAGGACAACTGAAGTTTGGGGCTCCACTAAACCATGGAATTCCACTCGTATCCAATCCTTCGTAAAATCCTTAATACTGGTTATATAATACTTAATTGCCACAAATAAAATAATCCATAATTACTTCCCATGATAAAATTATTGTCAAACCATTAGTTTCTAACCTCGCTACATCTTCAATTTCTGATGATGCTTCTAGTCGTCTGAAAAGAAGATGGCCTCAAGACATTCTACACTATTGCTGTTCTACCAGTGAGTACATTGTACACAAGAATGTATCATGCCATTGAAAAATAACTAACATTTAAATGTTAAATGTAATGAGATAGATATAATTATGTCATATAAATAAATTAATAATTAAATGGAAGATCGCTGATCGTCTGTTAGAATAAAAGGAAGATGATTAACGAGTATTAAGGATTTTACGGTATAAACTTCCAATTAATTACAAAATCTGATTTATGTGACTGTAATAAGGCCTTTTTTGAGGAGAATTGAAGTTTGGGGCTCCACTATGGAATTCCTCTCGTATCCAATTCTTCTAATTCGAATCCTTCCTAAAATCCTTAATACTCGTTAATCATCTTCCTCTTATTGTAACACACGGCCAGCGATCTTCCATTTAATTATTAGTTTATTTATATGACATAATTATATCTATTTCATTACATTTAATAATTAAATGTCAGTTATGTTTCAATGGCATGATACATTTTTATGTAAAATGTACTGGTACTGGTATTGGTAGAACACCAATAGTGTAAAATGTCTCAAAGCCATCTTCTTTTCAGTCGACTAGAAGTATCATCAGGAATTGAGGATGCAGCAAGGTTAGAAACTGATGGTTTGATAAGGATTTTGTCCTGGGAGGGTTGATATCCAGTTTTGGCAAAACTGGAGACATCTGAACCATTGAGGTAATTATGGATTATTTTATTTGTGACAAAGTAACTTTGGTTACCACAGAATTGGTCACCACAGAATGTTTCCTAAAAGTTTTTAAGATGTATTTCGAGTGACTATTTAATATTTTTTTATACAGATATTTTTAAAAATATTTATTTCCTTATGATTTGGAAACTGCGTACTATTACTTGAAAATATTTTTGAATTAGGCGATGAGATTAGTAAAAATTGTCCACCTCGTTTTTTTTTTTTTAATATTTGTTTCCTACTTTTATGCTATACCATGACCTTAAAATACCTTTTGTTCCGGACCTCATACCAATCAAATTCTCAAAATTTAAGCCTTTCCAATAATCCTAATCCTTTTACAGTTTCACCCATCTTTACAATCCACCTCGAAGGTTGAAACGGCAGTGGCCAAGTATCTCTTGGTGGTGTATATAAGTATGTGAGTGGCTAAAATCGAAAATTTGAGTTCAGACAATTACATTATATTGTATATAAATTATTTTATATTATTTGATTATATTGGTTTTTTAAATTTATTTTTCTGTTTATATCGTATAGAGATTTTATTTGTTTACTTTTATTTTATTTTAATTTTGGGTATCAGTGTGTTCAATTAGAGTAGAGGAATTCCATCGTTTAGTGGAGCCTCAAACCTCAATTGTCCTCCAAATAGGCCTTATTAGAGACATGTACATCAGCTTTTTGTAATTAATTGGAAATTTAGACTGTTTTCCAGTAACTATTGCGATCTGAGCAGTTTCCTGACTTTTCAGTCTTGTACAAGGATTTCAACTTTATCATTTGTTCAGATGTAGTCCAAAGTAGCGGATCTATTTGACAGGAATAAGTAGAGTGTTATTAGACGATATTTAAAAATTAAAAAAAAAGAAAGAAAAGAAAGTAAGTACGTTACCACGGTTGTGTAAGGAGATAACTTGGTTAGAATCGTGCTCGACCACCAGATACCTAATTAAAAAAGGGTACCTACTTCATTAGGCTGGGACGAACCCAGAGGGTTCACGACCCACAGAGCTGACTCTAAAATCCATCGAAACGCCATTTAGAAGATAGGTTTTCCAAAACCTTGTTGCAGGGACGACCCTGTCGATGATATCCCTTGCTACTTTAAGATGTACCAGCATACCCCAAGACATGGTCTAGTGCTGACTACTTGTTTGATGAAAGAACACCTTATAAACAGATCCGACTGGGAAGATAGGTGTGCTGGAGGATGTATGGTGCGAAGATGATGTCATCAATTTCTTCGTCTCCTGATTGAGCAGAATGGAATTGAGTTTGGAGATCTCATTTAGTGCCATCAATCATCAATCCTCTTCGTGATGTACCACCCGCGGTGCCGGCGGCTTGGAACAAGTGCACGAGGGTCAAGAGGTGTTCCTCGAGAAGAACTCTGTGTATGTTAAGATCTAGCGTTAAAGTTTAGGTATTTATGTTTAATAATCTTCATATCCAAAGTAAAGTATATCTAGACGGACATATCGAAAGGGAATAAAGTAATTTTGAGACGATAAGAATGTTCAAAGGTTAAGGTCGCAATTGAAATAACACTACACAAATACAAATTTTTTGGCTCCAATATCTTTTAATAGATAAAAAAATCAACACAACTCAACCAATCTTCACAAAAGTGGTAAACACTAAAACACTTTGTAGTGGTTAAGGGGTCTATCAACCACACCAAAAACCAGTAAAAAGAGGATACCGGGAGAAAAAAGAAAAATCAGGGAATAAATAAGTACCAAAATTTCTAATTTTTAATTTCTTAGAAAAACGATATTAAAAGGTTTCAGATGGTACTAAAATCAAACATGTTTGACTTTTTTCTAAAAAAAAAAATCTAACCCGTAGGTATTTTGAGCTAGTCTAAAAAACTGTACAAAAGTACAATAAGTAAATATGAGGAATATTTCAAACACTTGATAATCTTGAGAAGGAATCACCCAATGGTTGTATTTCAAATATTAATTTACATTAAAAGGTCCCGTGGCCATCTTCTTTTCAGATGCCTCAGAGGATTATAGTGCATTGTCCTGGATGAGAGATTAAGAACCAATGGGAAAGGATGAGTAAGAAATTTGGGATGAAAAGACGTATATATATTTCGGGCCAAATCTGCACTAAAAGGGATGATAAGGTCTTTGTGGATGAGTTTATTTGTAACGTAATAAGGAGCATCAAGGATTTTACGTAGAATTTGGGATTGAACGTGGCAGGATATAGATGTATTGAAACTGTAAAAGTAGTTCAATAAAGTTTTTATTGAGAGATTATTAAAGTTAGTCAGTCAAAGCTATTTACAAATATTTAAAAGCTTTTGAAGTTAACTTACTATTTAATAATTAAATGAATTTTTTAAAATAAATTTTATTGAGGACAGATTTTGTTTTTATCATCTTCGTTCTCAAACTCTAAATAACTTGTTATTTTATTGATTTTTTGGAATTGATATAATTATAATATAAATATATTTTTTTCAATTTCTTGAGACTGGTATTTATTTATTAAATAAATCAAATGAAATTTTGGTATCATAATATGATAGTGATAGTGGGGATTAATCGAAAAATTGATAAAGTTTTGAAAAAATAAGGCGATTTTGACTTATAATTAATTAATGACTTGGGCAGAATATCCTGCAAAACATTTTTAAATTTTAATGTTCGTAAACCAAACGACTAACTTGAAATCGGAAAACATAAGAAAAAAATAACGGAAAACTGCACGTTGATTTCGACTATTACAGCACTTACTAGACAAACGGTCTAAACTTCCAACACATTACAAAAGACTGATCTACATGGCCGTAATAAGGCCAATCTGGACATACGGAGTTGAGCTTAGGGGCTCCACTAAACCTTCGAATTCCTCTCGTATTTAATCCTTTCAATCCAAAATCTTTCGTAAAATCCTCAATGCTCCTTATTTTGTCACAAATAAAATCATGTACAAAGACCTAATGTTCCATTTGTAAACGATCTAACCCGAACTAGGTATCAATCTTTTCATTATAAACTCCCTAACTACTCAAACCCATTAGTTTCTAATCTTGCTTCATCTTTTATTCCGGGCAATCCTTCGAATGGTCCAAAAAGAAGATGGCCTCGAGACCTTATATTGTAAAAATGTTTTTAGAGTGCTACCAATGGGAAGTTTCTGTACATGCTTGTACCATACCATTATGATTTCCTCAAATTTACTTGATGTATTTTATGTACAGTTGTAAATATCAATAAATAAATTTAATAATAATACAATTTTAAAGTGAGGTGATAATTTATAATTGAACATTGTCCTTGAGGATGGTCGAATTGGCCGAAGCGTTTGGACTATTGATATAATAAAGAGTGTGAGACTAAACAAGGATACCATTTGATTCATTTTTATGTAATTTTATTTATTTATTCTTTTTTTTTATTTTAATATAAATGTGATCTGTTATCACTATTACTTATTCCTTAATGACGTGGTGGCAGATTGTAATAATTATCAATAACTAATTTTTTCTTTTTGAGCTAGTCAAACTGGATTCGTACCCAGGTCCTTGGAGTTAGAAGTACAATGCCTTACCACAGTGCCACCGCACCCCCTAATTAAATAAATAAATTACGAAAAATATATATTCTGAACAATTGTCATACCCGGAAAGCTATCTGTCAATTCATTGTAGGCAATAATCCTCCATGACACCCGCAGGTCATAAATATTCCACCGAGGTGACAAATTGTGAATTTCTATACAATTACCCTGCGTGGCCTTATTGGGAAGTAAAGACCTTACCATACAGGTTTAAGGACTTGCTCCCGATCTACCCCAGTTTGAAAAAGCGGTCTCCCAGTCGGAGAGGTGCTACATCCCGAACAACGGGGGTTGTCAGTGCATTGTATGTCTGTCCGTCAAAGAGGAAGCCAGCTCTTGCCAAATCCGACCTGCGGAACTCTCTCGGTCCCATGGGGGTGTGCCTTTCGCAACCCCGGGAAGTCTCTGACAGGTTGCCCCCTTCTTCCTATTGTATTCTTTGTCATTTATATTTGTTTACCCCTTCATAGCTACGGAATCTGGATCTGATGGAGACCTGGAGTATGGAGTACTGTGAAAAACTTGTTTACAATTGTATCCGTGCCACTTCGCCTGATATAACAAACGGAAAAAGACATAGAGGACCTAATGTTGAATCGTCTGAATGTGGAATGTAGATCATAGAGCTAGTCGGTTTTACTATTGCATGTACTGAGACTTCCGGGAACTACTTATGGGTTGGTTATGGGCATTTAGAATTTATAATTAAAGGAGGTAGTTATATCTAGTCGTACCCAATGAGGGGCAGTGGGAGGGGAGCTGCCCTCCCCCAGAAGGAGAAACAATTATTAATATAATAATTTTATTTATTTATTGATATTTACAACTGTATAAAAAATACATCAAGTAGATTTGATCGTAATGACATAATGATATGATACAGGATGTAGAGAAACTACCCAGTAGTAGAACTCTAAAAACAGTTTACAATATAAGGTCACGAGGCCATCTTCTTTTCAGGCGCCTCGGAGGATTGCCAGGAATGGACGAGGAAGCAAGGTTAGAAACTAGGGGGTTTGGGTGGTTAGGGAGTTTGTAATGGAAGGAATGTTATCGGGTTGAGCTAGATCGGTTACATAGGGAACATTTAGGTCTTTATGGACGGTTTTATTTGTGACAAAATAAGGAGCATTGAGGATTTTACGAAGGATTTTTAATATAATAATAATTTTTTTTCAAATAACTAATAAAGCACTGCTATTATTATTATTATTATATAATCGTTATAATATATAACTTTCTTTAAATTGTATTTTCATTCCGTCCTAAAATGTCACAACCTGAACGACCATGGCTTGTAAAAAAAAAGAATTTAATCAAAATTATTTTTAAAAAATTAATTAATTGTAATTACTAATAAAGTACTATTATAATTATATATAATTTTCCTAAAGGTTTGGTTTCATTCGTCTTTACTGTGCCTTAATGTCACAACCTTCATTTTGTGGATCATGGTCCACCTCTTTAGACGTAAAAAAAATATTAATTTAATACAAATTAATTTTTTTTTCAATTAAATAACTGTAAAAACTAATACAGTACTATTATAATTATATATAATTTTCTTAATATTTTGGTTTCATTCGCCTATTCCGTGCTGAAATGTCATAACCTCGACGACCATGGCTTACCTCCTCCCCCCTCTCTGTAGAAGTAATAACAAATTAATTATTTAATCAAAATTATTTTTTAAAATTAATTAATTGTAATTACTAATAAAGCACTAATATAATTATATATAATTTTCATAAAAGTATGGTTTCATTCGTCTTTTCCGTGCCTAAATGTCACAACCTGAACGATCATGGCATAACAAATTATTAATTAATATTTAATCAAAATTAATATGTGTAAAATTAATTAATAATAAAGAACTATTACAATTATATATAATTTTCTTCAAATTTTATTTTTATTCCCTGTTAAAATGTCACAACCTGGACGACCATAGTACTAAGCTTACCTCCTCCTCCTCTCTAGAAGTAATAACAAATTATTAATTTAATTAAAATTAATTATTGTAATTAGTAATAAATTAATATTATAATTATATATATAATTTTCTTAAAACTTTGGTTTCATAAGCCTTTTCTGTGCTAAAGTGTCACAATCTGACTTAATGGCTTAATCCTCTCTTTAGACGTAAAGAAAAATATTAATTTAATACAAATTAATTTTTTTTTCAATTAAACAACTGTAATAACTAATAAAGCACTACTAAAACTATATAATTTTCTTAAAATTTCGGTTTCATTCGTTTTTGCCGTGCTAAAATGTCACAACTTGAACGGTTATGGCTTACCCCTCTAGTTCTGATTTTGGGTTCACTCTTGTAGTTATCTGTTTTGACTAAATTTTTTATGTTATGGAACATTACATTGATGGTTAATTACAATTTTTAATTTGTAATATAACAACTTGACATACTTCTTAGGGTACCTTATAAACTTAGTGAGCGGCGGCAGTTAGGGTAAATATTTTGAATAAAAAAGTTTTGATTTCACAAAGTTGCTTTTCTAAATAATGTTACCAGTGAAAACTGAAAATTCCATTTCATTTTTGAAATGAAACGATCCAATAAAAAAGTTTGTTTAAAGAATTTAAGTGATATGTTATTTTCATCTTCAGGAGATCTACAAACGGAAGATAAATTTAATTTTATTAATAGTTAAATAGAATGTAATTAAACATATTAGGTATGTTATTTTTTTAACATTTAGTTTTGGCCTTTTTCTCACCTCTTCGTAAGGCTTTAAACTATTGATTACGTCGTGAATTACAATTTTCGCAAGGATTTCCCATAAGTATAGCATGTAATTTGATTTTGAGTTGTTTTCAAGAGTTTTTCACATTAAATGTCCTTAAAGTTGACTGTTAAGATATATATAAAAAAATAAATTTGTCCCGCTTCAACCCATTAAGGGTCTGAACTGCAATACTTTGGAAAAAAAGTACTGTTACTAGACCAACGGTTGTGCTAGAAGTTAATTTGTAGAGAATCGACCGCCAGATTTTTACCCTATAATATAATTATCTGTCACAGTCCAGATTTCTCCAGGATCCCTGGAGTTACTAGCACAATACCTTACCATCGAGCTACCCACTTCTGAATTCTAGATACATTTATATTTAAAAAGAAATAAAAGAAAAATATATTTGGACTGTTTTTTTTTTTTTTTTTTTTTTTTTTCTTATCAAACAAATGTCATTTGAAATAATAATATTTTGGTTAAATAAATATATTTTTTACCGTAAAGAGAGACATTGAAGAGAAATATATTGAGAGGTGAGCTGTGCAAAGAGGCGACCACTCACACCAAGTGTGCAGAGCCATCGATGAATGACCC
>NW_027115366.1:1067793-1068408 GCF_000696795.3 Halyomorpha halys | reverse complement strand
TTTTTTCTTCTATTTATTTATTTCTAAAATTTATTTTAAATATCAAACAAAAATGATTTGAACTAATAATATTTTCGTTAAAAAAATATATATTTTACCATAAAGAGAGACATTGAAGAGAAATATATTGAGAGGTGAGCTGTGCAAAGAGGCGACCACTCACACCAAGTGTGCAGAGCCATCGATGAATGACCCCGGTGCATAGACTGCATTCCCATCTCCGGGGTTCATGTTCAACATCCTGCCTCTATTCCTGTGTCCTTTTCCAATGTACAAGGGTTTCTTTAGGAGTCTAAGGAAAAAAAGAAGTTAAGGATGTCTTCATTTACACATACATTTGCCGTGTTCCTTGTTCTTTTTTATAATAAAGGAGATATGATAATATGAAACAATATTTATTATTGAGTGACAGCTTTTATAGCTTTACTGTTGGATTTGGATTTAAATTTGAAGTTTTGGGTTCCAAAAATGTGTTGACATAATAAAGATAATTTTACTGTTTTAAACACCAAAGAATCACAATTCTTTATTAAGTAAAATAAATAAAAATTTGGTTTCATACTTTAGGGGTAATAAGCACATTTATCTCTTAAGGTTAAAAAAAAAAAATTGTGG
>NW_027115366.1:1067349-1067743 GCF_000696795.3 Halyomorpha halys | reverse complement strand
AATTCTTTATTAAGTAAAATAAATAAAAATTTGGTTTCATACTTTAGGGGTAATAAGCACATTTATCTCTTAAGGTTAAAAAAAAAAAATTGTGGATCCTAGAAGAAAAAAATATATTGATAAAACACAAAGAAAAGCCTATAGTATATATGTATATATAGTTGACCGTAAAAATTGATGTATAGGAAGATGTTCAGGGTTGCGGTCAAAGGAGAAACAAAAATAGTTTACAACTATTTATTTTCCGACGTTTCGCCCCACTTTGTAGAGCTTCATCTGTTCAAATCAAAATTTTGTATTCCAAAACTGTGTTGATATCATAAAGGTAATTTTTCTGTTTTAAACACCAAAGGATCATAATTCTTTATTAAGTAAAATAAATAAAAATTTGGTT
>NW_027115366.1:1065322-1067299 GCF_000696795.3 Halyomorpha halys | reverse complement strand
TCCAAAACTGTGTTGATATCATAAAGGTAATTTTTCTGTTTTAAACACCAAAGGATCATAATTCTTTATTAAGTAAAATAAATAAAAATTTGGTTGCATACATTAGGGGTAATAAGCACACTGTTCACCCGTTTGCTTTGAACAGCCCTGATGAAGCCCTACAAAGTGGGGCGAAACGGCGGAAAATAAATAATTGTAAGTGCTCAATTATTTCCTTGGTTATAAAAGGGTGGTTAAGGGTGTGGTAAAAATACTTAAATTAATCCACCTATTATTATTGTACTACTACTAATAGAACTGCTAGAGCAAATGATGGGTCAAGGTTTGAATACTTTGTAAGCAAGTATTGTTAGAACAACGGTTAGACAAGGAGTTGATTTTTTGAAGATCAAGATCTTGTTACCCAATTAAGGTTACCAAATTTATGAAGCCGGGTGGCTTCAGCATCCACAACAGGGTTGACCCATGACTACAGTAACGTAAAAAACAACTGGATATCTTTAGCTACTCTAGAGCATCTACTCTTAAATCTATGAGTCCAAGTTTATAAGTTTCATTTGGGTCCCATGCCACATTGGCATTGTTGGCAGCGAGCTTGCAGGCAAAACTGCCAGAGAGGCACTCACAATCCCTGGCCGAGGAACTGTCGGTCTTACTCCATCAGAACTCAGTTGCTTATATTATTTTATCTTAAAATAAAAGTATCGGAAAGATGGCAGGCCATACGAGATGAAAAATCTCCTTGTAAGTTAAAATAAATCAAAAGAGTAGTAAAATCATGGTCGATATCCTACCGCAGCGGCCGAAGAGAGGAAGTTGCTCTAACCCAGTGATTCCCAAAGTATGCGCCACACATTGGGGCCGAATGGCCAAAAGCGGGAAAAAAATCAATATTTCGAGAACGGATTAACATAGAAACCTCAGGCTGGTCTCATTCGACTCAGAACGAAAAAATACACCAATTTCAACTGTTTTTATTGAAACTTTGAAGAAAATTAAAGAGCTAATGGGAAATGAAAGCCTATTGGTTAGATAAAAATTTCTGAAATTTTCGCAATAGGTTGTACTCATCAAAACGACTTGGAACAAGTATTTTGAATATATATTTAAATTAAATAATGCTTACAATTAAAAATTCAAGGAAGCGTAAAAGACTGGAGAATTTTGTAAATAATGAAACTAGGGATTAAAAGTCAAAGGTTGTTCAAATTAAAAAGACAATTGCGATTTCAAATTTAAGGATATTAGATAAACATTTCCTTTGCTGCATCATTGATTTCTAGGTGTTTTCTTTGGTTCGGGTCTCTTGTTCGTGATCCGCAGTCTTCTGTAGCTTGTAGAACACCTCTTCGTTGGTGACATACGAGACATTTTCCGCGATTTTCTGATCCTGAAAGTCTTGTAATCCTTATTTATACTTTCTTATGCTTCTTTCGACAATATTCTGACTAGGATACAGCACTACTAAAACTATATAAATTTCTTAAAATTTCGTTTTTGCCGTGCTAAAATGTCACAACTTGAACGATTATGGCTTATCCCTCTAGTTCTGATTTTGGGTTCACTGTTGTAGTTATCTGTTTTGACTAAATTTTTTATGTTATGGAACATTACATTGATGGTTAATTACAATTTTTAATTTGTAACATAACAACTTGACATAAGGATTCTTCTTAGGGTACCTTATAAACTTAGTGAGCGGCGGCAGTTAGGGTAAATATTTTGAATAAAAAAGTTTTGATTTCACAAAGTTGCTTTTCTAAATAATGTTACCAGTGAAAACTGAAAATTCCATTTCATTTTTGAAATGAAACGATCCAATAAAAAAGTTTGTTTACAGAATTTAAGTGATTTGTTATTTTCCTCTTCAGGAGATCTACAAACGGAAGATAAATTTAATTTTATTAATAGTTAAATAGAATGTAATTAAACATATTAGGTATGTTATTTTTTTAACATTTAGTTTTGGCCTTTTTC
>NW_027115366.1:1054068-1065272 GCF_000696795.3 Halyomorpha halys | reverse complement strand
ACGGAAGATAAATTTAATTTTATTAATAGTTAAATAGAATGTAATTAAACATATTAGGTATGTTATTTTTTTAACATTTAGTTTTGGCCTTTTTCCCACCTCTTCGTAAGGCTTTAAACTATTGATTACGTCGTGAATTACAATTTTTGCAAGGATTTCCCATAAGTATAGCATGTAATTGGATTTTGAGTTGTTTTCAAGAGTTTTTCACATTAAATGTCCTTAAAGTTGACTGTTAAGATATATATATATAAAATAAATCTGTCCTGTGTATAGAAATGATGTGCATGAGCACGTGAGTGAATGTATGCGGGTATGTGTGTAGCTTTATTATAACAATCCATAGGTGATTATGACCACAAGTTTTTATGCCAGTAAGGAAAAAAAAAAAAAAACAAACAAAACTAACAACTTCATTTGAACTATTGTTATACGTAAAATAAATCAGTATTGGTCAGTTGCCAAAATTTTATTGTTCGAGAAATGTCCCAGAATAAAGTTCGTTTTTTCACTTCATTTCAAATACCCACCGGTGGCTGAGTGTGCCATAAGAGGATTTACTGAACCTTATTCGATCCACGTCTGATAAAAGAGGCAATTTTTTACTACTGTCGGACCCCAACCTGGAATGCAGAGCCTTAGCCACTGAACTAACTCCATCACTATGTTTACGTTATATAAATAAAAAAAAAAATTTTATTGGTACATAAATACCCCAACGTATAATTAAAAAAAATAAAAACCAGTGACACAGAATAATGTATCCTTCGGGGTGAATATTGATACATTCTTGAGATTAGAAGCATTAACTGAAGATAGTTGAATATTTTTTATTATAATTAAATGTTCATATGTAATTATAAATGTACGTCTGCTAAACGAACATGTTTTCAATTTGTTAGTTAAGCATGAAGTCTGATATTGAGGTTCAGTTGCAATTTTCAATAATTCAACAAGTCATCTAATAACTTATTATTATAAAGTCAACAAATAGTTGGTCAACAAATAGTTCCATAAGGTCTTTATGGAAGATTTTATTTGTGACAAAGTAAGGAGCATTGAGGATTTTACGAAGGATTTTGGATTGTAAGGATTGGATACGAGAGATAGGCCTTAGAACAGTCATGTAGTCTTTTGTAATGAGTTGGAAGTTTAGACCGTTTGTCTAGTAAATGTTGTAATAGTCGGAATCAGAAAAGAACAGAACAGAAAAATGTGCAGTTTCCTGTCTTTTCAGTTTTGTATTTTTCAAAACCTTAAAAAAAAATATTTCGTACTGGAAGAAGATAATTAACCGTATGAAGTAGATTGTATGATAGTCCGGGTGGTGGTAAAGGTACAAAGTAGTAGAAGAAAACTATTTATTGTTAAACAACGTTTCGTCCCACTTTGTAGGGCTTCGTTGTTTGAGTTGTCATCATTGTTTCTGTCTGACAGCCCTGCAAAGTGGGGTAAAATGTTGGTTATCATTAAATATTTTTTACTAATTAGTAACTTTATTGACCACCACCCGGACTATCATACAATCTACTTCATACGGTCAATTATCTTCATCCAATAAGAAAAATTACTTTTTTTTAAGGTTTTGAAAAATATAAGACTGAAAAGGCAGGAAACTGCTCGTTGATTGCTACTATTAACTAGACAAACGGTCCAAACTTCCAATCTATTACAAAAGACTGATCTAAATGTCTATTTTAAGGCCTATCTGGACATACGGAGTTGAGCTATGGGGCTCCACTAAACCTTCGAATTCCTCCCGAATCCAATCCTTACAGTCCAAAATCCTTAATGCTTCTTACTTTGTCACAAATCAAATCATCCATAAACTTCCCAACCACCTAAACCAACTCGTTTCTAACCTGCCTTCTCCTTTACTACCTAATAATCCTTCCAGGCGTCTGAAAATAAGATGGCTTCGAGATCTTCTCCTTTAGGAATGATTTTGGAGTTCTATCAATGGGTATATTCTTCACATGTTTGTATCATGTCATAATATAACTTACAGCAAATTTACTTGATGTGTATATATGTATACAGTTGTAAATACCAATAAATAAATTATTAAAAAAAAGTTTTAATACTTTTAAGTGTTAAAAGTATCCTTATCGAACCGTGGGATCTGCTGAAGAATGCCGAAAAAAATTAAAAACAAGTGGAATGTTCTAAAAAAAACTATGTTTCGACTAACAATCATTATAACCACAGCGGTCTATAATCTATGAATAGCAATTATAATAATTCCGTATAATATGAATGTAAAAGCTGATATCATTTAATTCTAAAGATTATAGAGTCCATTAAATAACTGATATTGAAAGAGCGACCTTGAAGAAGTGAGCTATTATCCTATTTGGAGAGAGAAGGACTGGAAGGAGGTTGGAGGCGATAACTCGAGAATCGATAACTCGAGAATCGACTCGACTCGCTTCAATTAGTAGCCGATACAATCGTAAACGCCAGACAAAGGGCTACACTTTGCCCCGAGAAGGGCTAAATTTGGCTCAGTTATAGCGAGTGATTGATTGTAGTTTTTGCCCTCCTCCGTGGCTGATGGCTTTCTATTGTGCCCTTTGCCTCAGCTCCTTCTATATATTACTGCCCCATTCTTACTAATTACAAGACGGTACAGTCTGGGGAGGTGTCGGCATTCCTAAAGCACTCAGACTGTACCTCAATGAAGGGAGGTGGCTGCTTTATAGGCCTAAGTGTCTGGCATCCAGTCTCCATTCAGCGGGTCGTCTTCGTTCCAGGCTCTGGGTCACTGTGTTCCAACTTGACTCTTAAAGTACAAGAGCAGAAGGAGCAAAAAAACAGTTCTTTCATCTATATTTCTGATTACATTAATGAAAACTATGTATAATTAATAGTCAAAATTGTAGAGTCTGCCAAGTATAGTTAAGGAGGAATAAAAAATGGAAGCTGTTTCAAAACCTTTTTTTTTAATAATTTATTTATTGTTATTTACAACTGTATACATATATAAACATTATGTAAATTTGCTGTAAGTGATATTATGACATGATACAAAAATGTGAAGAATCTACCTATTCATAGAACTCCAAAAACAATTCTAAAGGAGAAGATCTCGAAGCCATCTTCTTTTCAGACGCCTAGGAGGATTATTAGGCAGTGAAGGAGAAGCCAGGCAAGAAACGAGTTGGTTTGGGTGGTTGGGAAGTTTATTATGGAAGGATTGGTATCTGGTTCTGGCCAAATCGGCAACATAGGGAACATTGAGGTCCTGATGGATGATTTGATTAGTGACAAAGTAAGGAGCATTAATGATTTTACGAAGGATTTTGAACTGTAAGAATTGGATTCGAGAGAAATTAGATGGTTTAGTGGAGCCGTATTAAAACTTAAATTACAACTTTCTTTAAAACCATTTGAAAAATTTTTCTTTTTTTTAAAATAATTTATTTATTGTTATTTACAACTGTATACATAAACATTATGTAAATTTGCTGTAAGTGATATTATGACATGATACAAACATGTGGAGAATCTACTCATACATAGACCTCCGAAAACATTTTTAAAGGAGATCTCGAGGGAGTTGGTTTGGGTGGTTGGGAGGTTTATGGATGATTTGATTTGTGACAAAGTAAGGAGCATTAAGGATTTTGGACTGTGAGGATTGGATACGAGAGGAATTCGAAGGTTTAGTGGAGCCCCATAGCTCAACTCCGTATGTCCAGATAGGCCTTAAAATAGATTAGTCTTTTGTAATAGATTAGAAGTTTGAACCGTTTGTTTAGTTAATGTTGTAATAGTCGGAATCGACGAGCAGTTTTCTGTCTTTTCAGTCTTGCATTTTTCAAAACCTTAAAAAAAATTAATTTTTCGTATTGGAAGAAGATAATTGACCGTATGAAGTAGATTGTATGATAGTCCGGGTGGTGGTCGATACAGCTACAAATTAGTAAAAAATATTTAATGATAACCAACATGTTACCCAACTTTGTAGGGCTGTCAGACTGAAGCAAATATGACAACTCAAACAACGAAGCCCTCCAAACGGGGCTGTTTGTTAAACGTTGGTTAACAATAAATAGTTTTCTTTTGGTATTTTGATAGCTTTATTGACCGCCACCCGGACTATCTTCCTATAAATTCATTTTTCATTCGGAGTTCTGTATCTTAAAAGATTGCCAACAAAACCAGAAAAATTAAGAGAACATCATTTAAAGTAAAGTACATTTGTTAAAATATGAGCCATAATTAAACTATAATATAAATATTTACTGTAACCGTGAGTCAAATCTGTGGGTTCGGGGTACATCCAGTCTCATGAGTACTCTTAATTGGGAAAAATATGGTGGTCGAGCGTGATTCTAACGAAATCACCTCTTTGCACAACAGTTGATGTAGTAACAGTACTTCCTTATAATATACTGCACCCCGGACCTTTCATGAGTTCTAACGGAACAGATTTAATTTTATTGAACTGCACGGGAGTCTTCCTCGATGTTGAACAAGCTTTTGATCGAGTCTGGTATCCAGGTCTGTTCTATTAACTTCGTCAATTCCTACCCCCAACATATTTCCTTATAATCCGCTCCTACCTCATTGATGGAACCTTTAAAGTAAATCATAACCTAGCCTACTCGTCTCTCTTTTCTCAGTCCGCCGGTGTTCCTCAAGGTAGTATCTTAGGTCCCATTCTTTATACGGTTTATACAGCTGACATCCCAACCCACCCTAACACAGTGCTAACAACATACGCTGATGACACATGTATACTTTCTGTAAACAACGACGCAACTAATGCATCACAAACACTACAGGCACACATAACATCTATTGAAGAATGGTGTAAAAACTGGAGAATCAAAATAAATCCTGACAAATCCCACCAGATCACCTTTACTCTCCGTCGTAAACCTCTGCCCTCCTGTCCTACAGTATCCTTTCTAGATACACCACTAACGCCTGTTGAACAGATTCGATACTTAGGACTCCATCTTGACAAGAGACTTACTTACTTGGAATCCAAACACAAGACTGAAACGACAAGAAACCGCTCGTAGATTCCGATTGCTACAACACTTACTTGACAAACGCTCTAAACTTCCCATTCACTACAAAAAATTAGTATACACGCTCCACCAAACCATCAAATTCTTCCCGCATCCAATCGTTACAATCCAAACTCTTACGTAAAATCCTTGATGCTCCTTATTACGTCACAAATAAACTCATTCATAAAGACCTTAACATCCCATTCGTTGGAGATTTGACCCAAACCAGATATGCGTCTTTTTATTCCAAACTCCTTAACCATCCTAACCCATTAATTCTTAATCTTTCATCCTTAACAATCCCTGATAATCCTCCGAGGCGTCTGAAAAGAAGATGGCCACGAGACCTTTTAGTTTAAATTAATGTTTGAAGTACCACCAATGGGTGGTTCCTTCCCAAGATTTTCAAGTGTATATGAAACATGCTACATATTTACCTATTGTATTATTTTGTACAGTTGTAAATTACATTAAATAAATAATTTTAAAAAAATAAATTTTATTGAATTTATAATGTCTACATATATTTATGTACCTATAACTATAAACTACATATATATCGTTTACACAAAAAACTTTGACCTTTAAGAAATTAATGTAAGAGGGTTTGTAAATAATAAATATATATTTCTAAGTGGACACGCGATGGAACAACAGACCATTCCTAAGTAGCCATTTCTCTCCTGGCCCAGCACTTGAACGGTATGTTGTGGCCTGAACCGATTGTAAATATTAGCGAATGCTTCCACGCGAACCTGGCTGTCAGTTAAAGACACTAAAAGAAATTTAAACTAAGTTCTGGATAGGAAGATTTTAATTAATACAATATAATCAGGAAAAGGTGATTTAAGAATTAAGAGAGTAAAAACAAGTTCTAATTATTTTACTTGCTCAATGTTATGGGGGGGATTTAATATGTATGCAAACCCTGAGCAGTAGAGCTCTGGCACTTAGGTCCTATGTCAGTCCTATGTAGGTCCTATGTCAGTCCTATGTAGGCCCTATGTCAGTCCTATGTTGGTCCTATGTCAGTCCTATGTAGGCCCTATGTCAGTCCTATGTAGGTCCTATGTCAGTCCTATGTCGGTCCTATGTAGGTCCTATGTCAGTCCTATGTCGGTCCTATGTCAGTCCTATGTAGGCCCTATGTCAGTCCTATGTAGGTCCTATGTCAGTCCTATGTAGGTCCTATGTCAGTCCTATGTAGGTCAGTCCTATGTAGGTCCTATGTCAGTCCTATGTAGGTCCTATGTCAGTCCTATGTCAGTCCTATGTAGGTCCTATGTCAGTTCTATGTAGGTCCTATGTCAGTCCTATGTAGGCCCTATGTCAGTCCTATGTTGGTCCTATGTCAGTCCTATGTAGGTCCTATGTCAGTCCTATGTCAGTCCTATGTAGGTCCTATGTCAGTCCTATGTCAGTCCTATGTAGGTCCTATGTCAGTCCTATGTAGGCCCGATGTCAGTTCTATGTAGATACTATGTCAGTTCTATGTAGGTCCTATGTAGGTCGTATGTCTCCTCATTTTTCTTTTGAGGGAAAAATATATTGAAACTTCAAATGTCACTTCACTTACATCAATTAACTCTACTCACTTGAGTGAGAGAGATCCAATTGTCATCTCTCTCACTCAAATTGGAGGGGCTTTGGAAACGCAAAACATTAAAATGATTCATAATTAAAATTCAACTTCAGTTTTATGGCATTTTCCTGTTTAGAAAACAACTCGACTTACCGAATTTCATCTCATTCGATCCAAATGAGGCTGCTGAAGTTGGATTTCTCTAGGGCCACCTATGATAGTAGAAAAAAAAAGATATTTCACTCAAAGTTTTGATTACTTTAATAGAAACTTAGTATTACTTTAATAGTAAGAATAATTAAGTGATTACTTTAATACAATCTAAGTATAATTACTACTCAAAATTTATGAGTGCAAAGTATAGTTAGGGAAAATAAAAAATTGCGGCGTTTCCACTTTTATTTATTAAAACGGTTAATTGCTTTGTATGATTCATCTTTGGGGTCTCCAGGGACGCCTCTGTCACCCGATTTTATAAAGAATTGAAGTGGCTTTACCCCTCCTTCCGTCGTAAATATTTTCTTGCTTCCTTCCTATATCAAGTTATCCAATCCCGCCGTCCATCGTACATCTCTGATAGCCTTCAGACTTATATGTAACTGCCCATCGAACCGCAGCCTTTTCTAGATCTTTCCTCATTCCCGCCTCCATTCGTAGTTCTAATACCCTTCCAACCTTCAAATCCCGTATCTTCGACCACCCGAGTCTGGAAGAATAACAATTGAAATTTTCGAACAAGGTTTATATATTTTCTGTACTTAGTGTTTCAGATTTTCGTTTATTCCTGTAAATGTGTGTATTAGCAGAAATCGTACATTTCCATTTATTATTTTTAGTTTAATTATATTTGATTTTTTTCCTTTTTTTTATATTACTTATTATCAGAAGTTTTCGTCATCTTATGTTTTATGATATGACATATGTTTTTTCTTTATTTGTTCTATTCTTATTTTATATATTCTGTTAATTATTGCTGTTCATTTTTATCTTTTTAAATTCATTATTTTATTATATTTTATGACTTTTTGTAATTTCATCTTTACTCTAAGGCTCTAAAGCCTAATTTTAAAGCCCGTATATTATTCTAAAGGGATCAGCCCCAGAATAAATAAAGATTATTATTATTATTACTACTTACAATCAATAAAAAAACTCTTGAAATAGATTATAAGTGACAAAGGACATGAAAGTTGCACTGGGAAAAACAAAGCAAGGCGTAGAAGAACTATTTGAGGCAAATCACATCAATCCTATTAAAATTGTTACCTAAATTTACCGATTACTAACATATAATATTTTCTGAATACATAATTGTTTGTAAACAATTTTTTTTTTATTCAATACACTTTTTTATTATGGGGGGGAGGTCCTTGAACATTTTTTAAAAAGCTCTCCACGCAGGACATTTTAAAAAGTTTGAGAACCAATGATCCAGCGTGTAGCTTGAAAATTGCTTCTTGAGAACACCGAAGATCATCTTTCAATTAAAGTTATTTTTATTGTCTCCAACCCTCGAAAGGTGTTTGATCGATGCTATTAAACGGAGACTGAAACACATTCGACTCTGAAGAATGTGGTTTTTAGAGTTACGGCGGTATTTAATTGCTTTATAAAAGATTTGTCAGAGTTAAGCATTCATTTATTTAATATGGCTTTTATCTAAAGGTATATATTAACTGAATTTATGTTTCTATTCTTAATAAATTATCTATAATTAAATAATTTTGTTGCCTTACATTATGAAAAATATAATAATGCTAAGTTGAACAAGAAGAATGGTACCCTACGGTATATTGGAGGTGCCTAATTGATCACAAATAGATTTCTTATTCATTTCATTTATCCTTATCAATCATGAGGTTTGTAATTAAGGTTTATTTATTTATTTTTTATTATTATTTTTATGACCTGTTTGGTCATTTCTGACAAAAAGGGGGTGATTATCTAGAGGTAACCTGTTCTAACCCTATGTTTAAAGCCCTGAGGAAGACTTGAAATTCCGGCCGAAGTGTAGGTAGAAGGAATAAAACACAGCTCCTGTGTTAAAACCATATTTAAAACAACCTGCAACACTTGAAAACCTAAGATAACATCATTGAAAATATAGTAAATTTTTTCTTAAATATAAGCTATTTACGTTTAATAGTTCCCGAGATATTGCTTTTTAAAAAGCAACATTTCATATAAAACGCACTGAGAAATCAGAAGTTAGTAAATTTATTTTAAAAAATCTATATCACAAAAAATGTTCGACGTATAGTTGTCTATTAACACTCAAATTAAAGCTAGTTTAATGGACTATAAAGTGGTTTATGACGTTTATCTTCCTAGGAGTAGTAGTTTTTATGATATTTGCTGAAATAAATTGATTTGTAGTTTTTAGGAAAAAATATCAGGCGCAAAATTTATATTTATATGTGGATAACATAAAAACTACTACCCCTTCTAAGATACGTGTCATAAACTACTTTATATTAAGTTAAATTATCTTTAATTTTGAGTGCTGGCAGACATATGTACGTATTTTAGTTCCAGATATACATTTTTTTAAAAATCAAACATTTAATACGAACAACTAGAAATTAACGTTTTATGTGTTTATTTTGTCAAATATCATTAAAACTACTACTCCTACAAAGATAAACATTATTAACTATTTTGTAGTAAATTTAACTAGCTTTAATTTGAGCGCTGGCAGACATCTGTACGTCCAATGGTTTTTGAAATTAAGTTTTTCATAAATCAAATTTATTGTCAGAACAACTATAAATCAATTTATTTTAGCAAATATCATGTAAACTACTATTCCTATGAAGGTAAAGGTCATAAACTTCTTTATAGTCCATTAAACTAGCTTTAATTTGAATGCTAATAAACATCTGTACATTAGCTAATAACCTAATGAACATATATAACTTGATATTCTGTTAGGTTTTCTATTGTTGTTACTTTTAAAGATATAGCTCCGAATGAAAAATTATTTTTTTTTAACGTTTTGCAATAGCCGCCATTTTTTATGCCCCTTACTTATACTTGGGCTCATCAATTTTAACTAGTAATTATACATAGTTTTTATTAAAGTAATCAAAGATTGGGGTTAAATAACTGACTCCTTTTCTCCCCGGCTATCGTACTAAAACATTTATCCCTCTTTAAGAAAGATTTATCATCATTTTGGGTATGCACTGTTCAAGATACGATAATTGCGCTCTGATATTCTTCCATCCTCCCACTCCCAGGACCTGTTTACAATCAAAACAAGACCGCCAACAACAGAGCACGATTAAATAAAGAGAGAAAAAAAAATAATTTTTTTGTCAAGTCATGATAGGATACTGCTGAGGGTGTTGCGGGAGGTCCTAGGAGCCACGGCTTAATGAGGTCCTTTATCTCTGAGAAAAATCGCTTTGTTATCCCTCCTCATTTCTTACTCCTCCTTCGACTTATTCGATTAAAACCTCTTCCACGGAAGGAATGGATGTCCCTGGCTCTTTTTATCACCCAAAAGGGGAATCGGATGGGGACATTCCTAGGAGCTCTTTTTTCACTTCTAGGAATTTAGTAGTCGAATTTCGGGTGTTCGCCAGGCTTGTATTTTATGGAGGATTTCCGAAGTGGGACAAGGGATTTTTTAACAGGCAATATAAATTTTGTCGCCACTTAGGAAGTAATGGTTAGACTTGAAGGAATGTGCTCGTCTGTTAGTAGATCTTTTTCGTAATTGGTCTAGTGAATGGATTCTTTATCTCGCTACCTATTGGTAATAAGAACTGGAATTTGGGGGCCTATCTCCTCTTGGGTCTCAAAAAGGGGGGTTGGGCGAAATATTATTAAAATTATTTACTCAAAATTAGCCTTGAAAGTTATAATTCATTCTATTTTATTTTCCTGAAACAAAAATAGTTTACAACTATTTATTTTCCTGAAACAAAAACTTGTTTCACTTTTGACCGCAACACTGACCATCTTCTTATATATCAATTTTTACGGTTAACTATATATACATATATAATTTATTCTAGTTTTAATGTTTATGAACTGAATGAGACTACTAGGACGTTGGGTCCGAATCTATAGAACCTTCGAACTCCTAAGATGGGATAATTTTATCTTATTATATTTTATATAAACCATCAAATTCCTCCCGAATCCAATCCTTACAGTCTAAAATCCTTAATGCTCCTTACTTTGTCACAAATCAAGTCATCCATCAGAACCTCAATGACTTCCCAATCACCCAAATCCACTTGTTTCTAACCTGACTTCTCCTTCATTATCTAATAATCCTCCTAGGCGTCTGAAAAGAAAATGGCCTCGGGATCTTCTCCAACGTTATTGGAGTTCTATCAATGGATAGATTCTCCACATGTTTGTATCATGTCATTATGCCACCTATAGCAAATTTACTTGTAGTATATACTTCTATACAGTTGTAAATAACAATAAATAAATTATTAAAAAAAAAATATTATGGTAATATCTTATATAGTATATCTTACATACTTTATTGAAAATGTCAATTTATAACACCTGTTCGACAAAGAAATTTTTTTTTTTTATTTATTGATATTTACAACTGTATAAAGAAATACAACAAG
>NW_027115366.1:1045149-1048605 GCF_000696795.3 Halyomorpha halys | reverse complement strand
AAGGATGAAAGATTATGAATTAATGGGTTCAGGAGTTTGAAATAAAAAGACGCATATCTGTTATGGGTCAAATCTGCAACGAATGGGATGTTAAGGTCTTTGTGAATGAGTTTATTTGTGACGTAATAAGGAGATTAAAGATGTTTTAGGATCATCAAAAATTTTACGTAGAATTTTGGATTGTAACAATTGGACGGTTGTGCAAGGAGGTGATTTGGTCAGAACTACACTCGACCTCCAGATTTTGACCTGATGGTATAAATCACTTTATGAGGCTGGGTCGACCCCGGGGGACTCCCGAACCCACAGGGCTGATTCAACGGCTGCAGGCAACGGCAGATAATAATTATCAGCCACGGCCGGATTCGAACCCGGGTCCTTAGAGTTAGTATATCATTGCCTTACCAATGAGATACTTACTTCCACCAGTATTATTAATATTATTATTTGACCTATTTTAAAAAAAAGATATATAAATTGAGAAGGTAAACACAAGAACATTTTTGTAGACCATGCCAGGTGAAATTTTAGGGCAACTCAAAAAGGGAAAAAAAAATAATTGGTTAATAATCATGGAATTAGACTGTAGCAGATTGATAACAGTGAAAGATGAAATATTATATTATGCAGGTAAGAAGATGTGTGTATAGTTATATGTATTTGTATGTAAGTTTATAATCACATTGCTATCCATATATAAGTCACTCACCCATTGTATCATATGTTTCATTTTCTATCATGTTGTAGATTCAAATTTGTTTTTCAGTTTTTTAGATACTACTTACGTATCTTATCTTATAGATATCTTCTTACCTACATAATATTATATTTCTTGGAGAAGTTTGTCGGGGGGGTGCGGTCAGCAAAGAACAAAATAAATAAACAAAACCACATTTATTTATTTTATGCCGACGTTTCGACCTGAGTTTCAGGTCTTCATCAGGTGTTGTGGTGTAGAAGGCAGGATTGTAACTGGATTGTAACTGCATATTATATTTCATCTTCCACTGTTATCAATCTGCTACCGTCTAATTCCATGGTTATCAATTAATTATTTTTTATTATTCAATTCGATATTCTGTATAATTCTAAATTTGTTTATATAATATTTCTTTTCAACTTTATGTTTCTCTAAATGATGGCTGTTATCTCTTTTATTCTATAGCCCTGATGAAGACCTGAAACTCAGGTCGAAACGTCGGCATAAATAAATATTTTTTCGTTTATTAATTTGTTTCATTGCTGACCGCACCCCCCGATCATCTTCTACAATCAGTAATCTACGGTCAACTATCTATACCTCATTATTGTTGAAATGCTTTGGCAAAATATTCAATTTATATAATATCTTATCTATATTGTATTTATATTGTTATGACTATTGTAAAATACAGAGACATATCGCACAGAAGTGTTGAAAATGATTTCCTCAAGGTTTAGTGTGTTCCCAGGGTTTATGTTTGGGTCCTTTATACCCGCCATCAACAAAAAATTGCAAGCTCTTAGATAGGACGTTTCACCCCACGCTTTTATTAGGTTGTAACAGGTTGCAAGGTCTATAGGTCTGTTCCAGACAGTCAGAGGTGTTGCAGATCTTATATAAATGTAAATTTCGAAAAGATTTTGTATTGAAATTTTTATTATATTTTAATTTTTAGTATACTGGGGGGGGCGCTGTCTTCACAACTATCCAAATTGTTCATTAATTGTACTACTCGTTGCTCGAATTGTATAACTGTAATTAGTTCTAATTATTATTATTTTTCATAATAATTTGTTTACAATATTTCTGTTTTATTATCAGTTTTCTGTTACTATCCTCAGATCCTTTTTTTTATCTGAAACAATGAAGAAAAAATTGTTTTTGATCGATAAGGACTGAAGGTTAGTACTAATATATTTATAAGCACATGGGTATATATTATTATAAAGAGTTGTTATGACACTGTAACTACGGTTAAAGGCTGGATAATATGATGCAGAAAACATTTTTCAATGTTATTTTTTTCGCAAAATACAATCTTCATCAGTTAAACTCAAGTTTATACAACCCATTTTTATACCTCGATCACTAAAACGTTTTATATATAATAGATAGATTTAATATAGTCAAAAAATGTAATTTATTAATAATTATTATCATTCATAAGATACTGCAAGAGGTAGGAAAAAAAAATTTTCATAGACATTACTCTTGATAAGCAAGGAAATATTAAGGATGTAGTTTCGGAAAAGACCAGGTGAGATTGTGCCAGTTTTTGAGTTGTTTTTTCTTTCTGTATTTATCAACACATTTCTTTAAATATAGGACATTTTTTTAATACCAGATCGGCCTTACATGATTGATATAACCCTTACATTTCTTTTGTAGGGGGGTATGGTCTCGTACAAAAGACACCCTTTACTATATACAACGTTATGATTAAAAAATATATATAAAATATATTGGTAAAAATTAATAATTATTATTAAAAGTTAATTAATAACAAAATAAAGACATTCGTAGACGTAACAAAACAAACAATGGGTAAAAAAAAACCTCTAATGGGTACAAAAAAAAATTTGAAAAAAGGACGATGAGGAAAAAAAAATAAAAGTAATGTGAATAATAATAATGATAATAATAATCTTTATTTATTTTGGGATTGATCTCTTTATAATAATATACGGGCGTCAAAATTAGGTTTAGAGCCCTAGAGTAAAGATGAAATTACAAAAAGTCATAAAATAAAATAAAACAATGAATTTGAAAAGTTACAAATAAACAACAATAATTAACAGAATATATAAAATAAGAATAGAACAAACAAAATAAAACCACATGTCATATCATAAAACATAAGATGACTTCAATCCGAAGGAGAATCAGATGGACAGAAGGTAGTCGAAGATTGGTTGAAGAAGAAAGAGATGAATCGTACAAAGCAATTTTTTAACCGTTTTAATTTTGCTTCGAGGAATAGAATTGATAAATATATAATTTATAACAGAATGTCATGCAGCAGCCCGGGCTTCAGTCTTCGGGTTGAGGTTGGGTTTCTCGAGTTGTAGGTCACTGCTGCTTTAACTGTCGGTAAATGGGAGTGGAAATTCATGAACCGTTTCTTGACGTAATCCTCTATAGACTCTATTTGTAATTCCCGATGCAATTAGCTATTTCTTACAAACAGGATCTACAATAATGAGCAAGAAAATAGATGTACAGTATTTCAGCAACCTATTTCGCAGTGGAAAAAAGTTTAGTTAGTATTGGTTGGAGTCATTTTTTATTCTAGTCACAATCTCAAGATTTAGCCATTCTTTTTTATGGTTATATGTTTTAACGTATTTATTCATTAAATTATTTTATTTTATTAATACTATTTTTTTAAAACTTATTTATCCATTCAAGTGTTTCCTGTAACCGGTTTTTTTTTATTATATTTTCCTTTTAATCTATGTGTTAGTCTTATTCTC
>NW_027115366.1:1044104-1045099 GCF_000696795.3 Halyomorpha halys | reverse complement strand
CATATGGAATATTGAGGTCCTGATGGATGACTTGATTTGTGACAAAGTAAGGAGCATTAAGGATTTTACGAAGGATTTTGGACTGTAAGGATTTAATTTTTAAAGTTTGGAGTTCTATCAATGGGTAGATTCTCCATATGTTTATGGCATACCATTGTATAACTAACATCAAATTTAATTTTTGTACATATGTATAAGTAACAATAAATAAATTATTAAAAAAAAAGTTAAGAAAACTGAATATATTTTTGGAGTAGGATTTTAATTTGTAGAAAAAAATAAATTTTACCTTTCATAAAGAAATATACTAAATTTTAACAGAATACTCCTCTCATTTATGAATGACAATTTAGTGAAAATTGTACCTAAGAATTCAAGAATATATTAAATAAAATTTAAAAAAATAGATAATTAGTAGTAAATAAAAACTACGGTATTAATATAAAATCACTAAATATCTAAAGTAACCAGTTACTACTTACTTCGGTTAGCGGTAAAAAGTAAAAGTTAAAGATAATGCTTAAATAAAATGCTTAAACTCTTAAATTATTGCTTTTGACGTTACAGGAATCTAAATTACAAGAATAAAAAGACGTTGTCTTCCTGTATAGTTTTTTATTTTCTTAGCAACCGGTTTCGGTCCCTAAACCTCCATCAGGCTAAAATAAAATAAAGTAGTCAATATCAAAATAAAATAAATAACAACAATCAATATCAACTATTTAATAAACCAAAAAATAATTATGATGTAAAAATTTATAATTAGAACGAAATCATTTTTTTTTTAATTATTTATTTAATGTTATTTACAACTGTACAAAATAATACAATAAGTAAATATGTTGTATTATTCAAACAAATTATACTTCAAACATTAATTTAAATCAGAAGGCCCCGTGACCATCTTCTTTTCAGACGCCTCGGAGGATTATCAGGGATTAAAGGATGAAAGATTATGAATTAATGGGTTCAGGAGTTTGAAATAAAAAGACGCA
>NW_027115366.1:1042382-1042831 GCF_000696795.3 Halyomorpha halys | reverse complement strand
TATATATGTCCGATTACGGATTGATAAGTATGCTGTGTGAGATAGCAACCTAATGTATTTAGGCAGCATAGATAAATAAATAAAGTATTTATCTCACTGCTTTGTATATTATGAAGTGAAATTTCGCAGGCTATTCTGCCCAGATCATTGATTTCAATCACATTACCCAAAGAAGCAATACAAAAATAAAATATCATATTAATTTATTAATAAGCTTGTCTTTAATTACCTATTTTGCTACTTTTCTATTAAATTTGAAAACTTTTAATTACAGATTCATTTAACAATATTATCATACAATATTTTAAATTGGTTTAAATTTTTATTTGATTGCTACAACACTTACTTGACAAACGCTATAAACTTCCCATACACTACAAACAATTAGTATACACTACTATAATCAGACCAATTTGGACATATGGAATTGAGCTCTGGGGCTCCACCAA
>NW_027115366.1:1032702-1040822 GCF_000696795.3 Halyomorpha halys | reverse complement strand
TGTGTGAGATAGCAACCTAATGTATTTAGGCAGCATAGATAAATAAATAAAATATTTCTCTCTCTCTCTCTCTATTATTCCTTTTTTTTAATAGAATAAATTCCTATAATTTGTTTTTTCAATCAGGGAGATGACAAAATTTAGTTTCGTTCTTCTGTTTTTTATTAACCCTTCTTAACGGATACCTCTGTATAATGGATAAAATAATTTTTTCCACGATTTTTGTTATAATATACAAGTTAAAAAATACCTAGTAATGATAGTTTATAATTAAAGGTAGAAAACATCTATTGAAAAAACAGATCGAAATAACTTTGAAAAAATAATTATATATTTTTTTTTGTAAAGATGACTTTACAACTTCAACCAGTTATCCTGAAAATCTAAAATCTTGAAAAAAATTATATCGATACTCTATCGATAATAAATTATATCATATCTAATATATAATTCTTACGGTAAGAGTGGATGTATATATATATATATATTTGTAATGCACTTTGCTACTAACTCCAAGGACTCGGGTTCGAATCCGGCTATGGCACATTATTATTTTCTGTTTCACTGCAGCCATTGAGTCAGATCTGTGGGTTTGGGATCATACGGGGTCCACCCAGACTTATAAAGTGGTACCCTTAATTAGGTGAGAATCTTAAGGTTGAGCATGATTCTCACCAAATCACCTCCTTGCAATACCGGCTAGTAACAGTATCTTACAATCTACTGGCTTGGAGTGGTACTAGTATGAGGATAGTCTGGGCGGCGGTCAATAAAGTTATCAATGTAGTAAAAGATTTTCCTACAATCTACTTCATACGGTCAACTATCATCTCTCAAATTAATTTTTATATAAATCCCATCAAAACACATTTACTCTTCGTCATAAACCTGCCGACTGCCCTTCAGTATACTTTAATAAAGTGGCTCTTACCCCTGTAGAACAGATTCGCTATCTTGGTCTATACCTTGACAAACGACTAACCTGGAATCCTCACACAAGAGTGAAAAGACAGGAAACTGCACGCAGATTCCGACTATTACAGCACTTACTAGACAAAAGGTCTAAACTTCCAACTCATTACAAAAGACTGATCTACATGACAATAATAAGGCCCATCTGGACATACGGAGTTGAGCTTTGGGGCTCCACTAAACCTTCGAATTTCTCTCGTATCCAATCTTTTCAATCCAAAATCCTTCGTAAAATCTTCAATGCTCCTTATTTTGTTACTAATAAAACCTAAATGTTCCTTATGTAACCGATCTAGCCCGAACCCGATATTATTCCTTCCATAATAAACTCCCTAACCACCCAAACCCACTAGTTTCTAACCTTGCTTCCTCTTCCATTCCTGGGAATCCTCCGAGGTGCCTGAAAAGAAGATGGCCTCGTGACCTTATATTGTAAACTGTTTTTAGAGTTCTACTACTGGGTAGTTTCTCTACATCCTGTATCATATCATTATGTCATTATGATCAAATTTACTTGTTGTATTTTTTTATACAGTTGTAAATATCAATAAATAAATAAAATAAAATAAAAATTAATATAATTCTCAAGGAACTGAATGAATCAGAAACGTCTTAATAAAGGGGATTTGAAAGTGTAAAGAGTATTGGAGAGATGTATAAAAGATGGAATAGAATACCGTAAGGTGGAAGATTGGATAAGGAAAGATCTTAGAACTTACGGTTTGCGGTTCGATGATCCAATGGCCATTGTAGCTGAATGATTTAAGGCGTCACCTTAGCAACCTCGAATCTACACCGATTCGATTCCAGCCTTGGTGAGTTGCTTTTATTTCGTGGCTGTCCCACTGAATCAAAACTTGATTAGTGTAGGTTGGTTAGTATCGAAATAGATACTAGAATTTCCTTCATAAGTAGGCACACTGTTCTACAAGACTGGACATGGAACTTCAACATCGGGGAGAGGAAGGTACGGCGTAGAAATATGTAAAACAGCCCCAAGTCTTGCTGAGCTAGACAGAACTGAACCTACGGCAATAACCACAGCGACCAGATGTTACCAACAGTCACCCGACAGGCGTCTGCTACTCATTCACAAATATATGAATGTATATATATATATATATATATGCAGTAACTGTCGGGAACTATGAGACGTATGGATGTCTATTAAAGCTAGTTTGATATGCTCTAAAATAGTTTATGACGTTTATTTTCGTAGAAGTAGTTTTCATGATATTTGCTAAAATAAATTAACAAGATGATCATTTTATTTAAAATCAAATTTGATCGTTTTTTTCTCAACTTTATTCTTTTCAAAACCTTCCAACGTTTCGACCCTCAGGTCATTTTCAAGGATACCTTTATTTTGTTGTCTTTTTCTCTTTCAAAATTCTTTAAAATGCCGGCTAATTGCCTTTGTCCCGTCTCTAAATAAATTAATCATTAAAATAATATCATAATAACATTATAATTTTTTTTATTTTTTAAAAACAAATTAAGACAGAATTATATCGAAGAAGTTATGTAAGTAGGAATCTGTTTTTAAAAAACAAAAAATTTATAATGTTATTATGATATTATTTTATTTAGAGACGGGACAAAGGTAATTAGCCGGCATTTTTAAGAATTTTAAAAGAGAAAATGACAACAAAATAAAGGTTGGGCCAAAGAAATCAGTATGTAAGTGAAGGAAATAATGAAATTGTTATAAAAATAATAAAAAAACTGTTTGAAGGAAATGACCTGAGGGTCGAAACGTTGGAAGGTTTTGAAAAGAATAAAGTTGAGAAAAAAAGGATAAAATTTGATTTTAAATAAACTAAACCACTCTCAAACAAGAATATGTTAATAAAAATTAATCTAAGCTACTACCTATACGTAAATAAACGTTATAAATTATTTTGTAGTAGATTAAAACTTACATTAGACTATATCGTATTATATCTGTTCAATCGCTTACCAGAAGAACTTATAAATAAATCAATGACAAAAATAAATTTCTTTTCTTTTAATTCAATGAGTACTATTGTTATGGTTTACAAGTTTTTTTTTCCTTTTTCTGTTTGCTTTCTTCTTATTCAGTATATGTTGTATGAGTGAATATTTTAACTAAAACATAATGCCCTTAATTTGTGACAGACTGTATTAGTTTTCTTCAATTAATATTATAATGTTAAAAAAAAATTAATCCAATACAATATCTAATTTTTATTTGATATTACAACTCCTATTTATTTTTCAAATAATTTTAATATAAAGAATACAGATGTAATTTCATTAATTAATATTATTGTAAATAAATATTTATTTTATTTATTGATATTTATAACTGTACATAAAATACATCAAGTAAATTTGAAATAATATCATAATGATATGGTACAAGCATGTAGACAATCCCATTGGTAGTACTCTAAAAATATTTTTACAATATAAGGTCTAGAGGCCATCTTCTTTTCAGCCCACAAGGCAAAAGAAGATAACATGTAAATACTTGTATATATAATCCTTAGTTTTAAGTAATATATATTGTAATAGTTTTAAATAAATAAAAATTTAGGAGGTAAGAAAAAAAAAAAAAAAAAAAAATCTTTTCAGACGCTCGGAGGATTGTTCGGAATGAAAGAGGAAGCGAGGTTAGAAACTAATGGGTCATTTGTATGATTATACCCCCTCATAATCAACTGTTAAAAAATATATGTAATGTAAGTTATATCAACCATGTAAGGCCCACCAGGCCGATCTGGTATAAAAATGAAATCAAATCTAGATCTAAGTGTAGTTGTATTATTGATTGATCATCAACACCCACACAAAAAAAAAATCTATAACATAATGGAAAAAGTTGTCAATATATAAATTAAATAAAAATATTATGCGGTAAATTATGATAAGTAATTGGTAGAATGCCGATAGCAGAGTAGCAAACAAGAGAATAAGAACGCTGGTATATCTTGTCTTGCAAAGAATAATAAATTCCTAAACGTTTCAACTCTTAATTACGGGAGATGTAGTGTGTCGTACACCTTGTGAATTACAACTTGCAGAATTAATATCAAAGGCGATATATCACGTGAGCTATATGTGAGCCAAAGGTTCGAGACCGAGTGTGGGAGGTGGCAACTGATTGTATTCTAACTGTCGGCACCGGATGCGGTTTTTGTCAAGCATATGAGCCCCCGCAAAAAATTTACACTCCCCAAAAATCTCGGGTCAGTCAACTGTAGGGCCTTGGATTGCGCATGCCCTTCTTCGAGTTAGCAATTCAAATCTCCACTCATTATGTACTTATTGAGTGTAGTGTGTGTAACTCAAGATCATTAGTAGCAATTACTGTTTATATTTTTTTAAATTTATGTTTTAGAAATGGCGCAATTTAATATGGTTCAGCAAAAAAAAATATACTAAACATTTTACCTCTCAGACATTTAACAGTCTCAAAACATTTTATTTTTCATTAAATAAATAATTACCTTGTCTCAAAAATTTTTGAAATAATATAATTAAATTTTATTTTTTTTATAAGTCCGACGTTTCGGCCAATCCGGCCATCCTCAGGGACAATCTACTTAATACAATTTTGGAATTATATAATTTAAAAACTCTAACTTCATGCAGGCTATTCTGCCCAGGTCAAAACAACAATTTAAAATTAGTCAATATTCACTTAAAACCAAAATTAAAATCATTTATCACAGTCAGTATTCCTTAAAAACTTTATCACAACTGATAAGATTGGCCGAAACGTCGGACTTAAAAAAATCGGAAAAATAAAATGTTTTGAGACTAAAATGGATAGAATTTAAATTATTTATTTTTTAAAAATTGACCAGTTTTTTGTTTTTGTTTAATAATTGATTGTGTGGGGGGCATGACTCGTACAAAAGACACCCCACAATATTTACAAAGCTATAAATATTGAATAATAACGATATATTGTAAAAAAAACAACATATATAGATTAAAAGAATAAAAAATAAAATAAATAAATAAAAATAATCATGAAAGGTAGTTGACCGTGGATGACTTATAGGAGGAGAATATGGTTGGGGCTGGGGTCAAAATAAAACACAAATCAGTTGATGTAACTTATTTAATCGTGCCAACGTTTCGGCCAGAATTTCTAGCCTTGATCAGGGCTAAGAGCGGGACAAGATAACAACCAATGAATACAAAAAAAAAATATAAACAGAATGACATAAAGTAAATAATTGTACAGAATGGAATTAATGAAATTAAAGTGAATAATATGTCAATGAATTGTATTCTTCTATTCTTACATAAAAATATTTCACCGTATTAATGAAGTATATTATTTCCATTCTGTACAATTATTTACTTTATGTCATTCTGTTTATATTTTCTATATTTATTGGTTGTTATCTTGTTCTGTTCTTAGCCCTGATGAAGGCTAAAGATTCTGGTCGAAACGTTAGCTCGATTAATTAAGTTACTAAAACTTATTTCTGTTAAATTTTGATCGTACCCCCCAACCATCTTCTTCTCAGATAAAAATGATAATTCTTTAGAAGAGTGAAAAAGAAAAGTTAATAACAAAAACGACATTTATATTCTAGCAGGATTTATAATTGGAGAAATTTGTCGGGGGATGCGGTCAGAAAAGAACAACATAAATAAACAAAACCATATTTATTTATTTATTTTATGCCGACGTTTCGACCTGAGTTTCAGGTCTTCATCAGGGGTTTTGGCGTAGAAGGTAGGCCTCCAACTCCCTAAAATAATATAAATAGAATGACATAAAGTAAATAATTGTACAGAATGGAATTATATACTTCATTAATACGGTGAAATATTTTTATGTAAGAATAGAAAATCGATATTATTCACATTAATTCCATTCTGTACAATTATTTACTTTTGTCACTCTGTTTATATTTTCTGTATTCATTGGTTGCAACTCAGTTGCAGGCCTACCTTCTATGCCATAAGCCCTGATGAAGACCTGAAACCAACGTTTCGCCCCACTTTGCAGGGCTTCGTCAGGGCTAGCGGAATGCAGTGCTGCGACCAACTGTCCAACTGTTGGTCACAGCTCTAAACATTTATAGTCCACAATACAGTTTTTTAGAAACCACCAGCTCTCCGGGGACTACCTTGCCTCATGAAGTGGTCACCCTTAAGAAATTTGATTTTGACCAAAGCACCTCCTTGTATAACCGATGTTCTAACGAGTACTTCCTTACAAAATACTACACCCCTGACCCTGCAAAGGTTGCAGCAGTTCACATCATTTTTATTGCCTAGTCCTTTAGTTATATTGTATCCTTATTTATGGCCAAGTTAACTCCATTCTTCTCACGTGCTTTAAGAAATTTTATTTTTTCATTATTGGTAGCTTATCTTCATAAGTCATATTTCATTATTTTTTTTACTCATTCTTTCACGTGTTATATCCATTACTAAATTTTGTAACAGTATATATATTATATCATTCTATGATTAGTTGCAGTTTTCAAATTAATTTAAAATATTATTAAAATATAGTTGATAGGCCGGGTAGCGGTCAATAAAGAACAACTGTACTACAATCAGTCAGTTGTTCTTTATATTACAATCAGCCCTGACGAAGCCCTGCAAAGTGGGCCAAAACGTTGGTTAACAATAAATAGTTTTCTTTTACTATTTTGATAGTTTTATTGTCCGCCATCCGGACTATCTTCCTACAATATACTTCATACGGTTAACTATCTTCTTCCAATATGGGTAAAATTATTAATGTTTGTTAATATTTTTTAAAGACTACCTCTCATGTCGGATGTATTTCATCATATCGATTGTTCTTATAAAACATTAATTTTCCTTATAAGAATTAATGACGAAAATAAATTAATTTCGTACTGGGAATTTATTAACTATACATTTGGGAACACCGAAAATATATTACCACATTAATCAAACGACATTAAATTTACGAATTGGGGGCATATGCAAATAAAAACATAGCTGCAGGTGCACATCGAGATATAACTCGATATTTGATAATCGATATGGTTGGGATATGAATTAGTCGTTGGAGACAGCTGACCCTCTATGAATGGGAGAGCTATCAAACTAATTAAGAGACTTAAGTTTCCGGTCTTGACATCAGCTCGCCGAACTGGTTGGGTGAATGACTTCCCCTCCAAGGTCCTTGTGATCTTTTCTCTATCTTTAGCAGCATCATTTTCATTTCATTTATTTCCCAAAGAGGTAATATTATATGAAATAGAAAATATATATGTCGCAGAGAAATAATGGAAATGGAGATTAAACAAATACCTAATAGTAGACCATATACCGTATACCTGTAGTGACAAAAAGGCAATTATTTCACCCCGATTTTTGATTACTTTAATTAGCTGACCCGGCAATACTTCGCTATTGGTAGAGAAGATGAAATTAGTTTTTAGTACCTCAAGAAACCCTTACGACTAACCTGGAATCCTCACACAAGATTGAAGAGACACGAAACTGCAACTTCCAATTCATTAGAAAAGACTGTAATAAGGCCAATCTGGACATACTGAGTTGAGATTTGGGGCTCCTCTAAACTTTCGAATTCCTCTCATATCCAATCCAAAATCCTTTATGCACCTTACTTTTTCACAAATAAAATTATACATATAAACCTTAATGTTCCATGTGTAACCGATCTAGCCCGAACCAGATACCATTCCTTCCATTATAAACTCTCTAACCACTCAAACCCATTAATTTCTAACCTTGCATCCTCCTCCATCTGACAATCCTCCGAGGCGCCTGAAAAGAAGATTACGAGACCTGTTAATGTAAAAACTTCATTAGAGTGCTACCAATGGATAGTTTTCTACACGCCTTTTTCACTCCATTATAACTGAGATCAAATGTATTGAATGTATTTTAGTGTACACTTCTAAATTTCAATAAATATATTAAGTAACCGCTCGTAGAATCCGATTGCTACAACACTTACTCGACAAACGCTCTAAACTTCCCATTCACTACAAAAAATTAGTATACACTACGATAATCAGACCAATTTGGACCTGTGGAATTGAGCTCTGTGGCTCCATCAAATTCAAATTCTGGAAACCATCAAATTCTTCCCGGATCTAATCCTTACAATGCAAAATCCTACGTAAAATCCTTGATCCTCCTTATTACGT
>NW_027115366.1:1031688-1032267 GCF_000696795.3 Halyomorpha halys | reverse complement strand
AAAGAAGCCCTTAAGGGAATCAATAATGTTTTTCTCTTATTTTTCGGAAACGAATCTGCACTGTGTTAGTACTATATAAGTACATTAGTACTGTATTAAAACAACTGAGACCGATTGACACATCAAAGAGTGGTGAAAGATAAACAGGCTGTTCAACCGATTCCTTTGAACAGCCCTGATGATGCCCTGCAAAGTGGGGCGAAACGTCGGACATTGAATAGTTAAAAACTATATGTTCTTTTTTGAGAAGAACATCTCTTCTTATATTTAAGTTATACGGTCATGTTTATTTTTATATAATAAATATTTGTATTTCTTCTATTTGTGCATTCGTTTATAATTTTCTTTTCACTTATATTTACATACTTTCAACTTTTTTACTATAATTTACTTTTTTGTATTTTATTATTATACCATGTCAAAATATTTTTGGTTGTTTTTGTATCTTTTTAGCTCCAATGAAGCTCTACTAACGTCGGTAAATAAATAGTTGTTCACTATCCTTGGTCCGCATCCTTGGTCATCATTTACATACTTTGAAATAATATGATCAATCATTTATTTATATATATATATATA
>NW_027115366.1:1019229-1022616 GCF_000696795.3 Halyomorpha halys | reverse complement strand
CCGATCTACATGACTATTTTAAGGCCTATCTGAACATAGTTGAGCTTTGGGGCTCCACTAAACCATCAAATTCCAATCCTTACAATCCAAAATCCTTTGTAAAATCCTTAATGCTCCTTACTTTGTCACCTATCCATCAGGACCTCAATGTTCCATATGTTGCCGATTTGGCCAGAACCAGATACCATTCCTTCCATGATAAACTTCTCAACCATCCAAATCCACTTGTTTCTAACCTGGCTTCTCCTTCATTACCTAATAATCCTCCTAGGCATCTGAAAAGAAGATGGCCTCGAGATCTTCTCCTCTAGAAATGTTATTGGAGTTCTATCGGTGGGTAGATTGTGTCCACATGTTTGTATCATGTCACTATGTCACCTACAGAAAATTTACTTGTTGTAAATAATAATAAATAAATTATTAAATAAATAAATTAAAAAAAAAACCAATATAAAGATTGGAAGGCTTGTTCCAACAACGAATCAATTTCCATTCAAATTTTTAAACTCTTTAATCTTGGTTTCCGTCACCACCGATGACATCCTTATAGTTATTCCAATCCGTGAATTAAAAATTAACCCTTCAAAAACTTTATTAGTAAATTGATGCCTGCCTGGGGCAATGACAACTGGTGAATTGAATGGTAATTCGATCCCCCTGGGTAGCTGAGAGAGACCACTCGCCATACATACGGGACTCCTTTTAACTTGAGATTGAAACTTGAGGATACTATAAGAAGTCCTTCGTCCTTCTCTTTTTCACTTGAACTCTCAAGGCCCTTGACTGTCATGTTTATATTTGATAATAATTAGGGTGTGCCTAAGGCTCTTGCAAGATATCTTGTTTACACCGAATGCGTTTCATATGTGTGTTTCGGAGTTAAATTTCCTTGCTTAAAATATGAATTGAGGACCAATCTTGTTATTAAAAACAATTTTGTGTATTGGGTAATACTAATCGAAAATTCTACGCAAGTCACTGACCTTAATTTTCTACGAAGAAGAATTATTGAAAATTAGAAGAAAGATACCAAGCCTGTCTTAATACTCGAGGCAATAACTTTGAACAATAATATTTACAAATCATTTTGTATAAAAGCAAAGTGGTCAAAATAACTCTAAACTAAAGATAGTAATTGGACTATTCAATGTGAGCAAACGTTTTGCCCCACTTTGCAGGGTTCCATCAGGGCTAGAAACAGATACTAACTCCAAAAATGTGACAAAGAAAGAAAATAGATAACATGAAATAAAAGTAAACTGAGGTGTGGCTAAATATGATTTAAAATATTTGCAAATTTATATCAAAATGTAAAGAACAAAGTAAATAAAATAAAATAAAGTAACAAAGTAAATAAAATAAAGTACAAATAAGATAGACAGTGAAAAGTATATGTAAAGACGAATTACGAAAAGGTATTAGACAATTAATGAAAACGTATATAATAACAAATAAAAAAGTAATGTAAAAGTATAGTACATATTAAAAGACGGAAAAATTAGAAAGATATGAATAAAATCAAGGTTAAGAAGGCTTGTTCGGGCGCCAAATGATCTACAAAGTCTGTAGAGTCAACCGAAAAAAAACAACCTAGAAATACATCTAGTAAATATGAAGGTAGATTATATAGGCATGTTGGCATGAAGAGAATCTACCCATTAGTAGAACTCTAATAACATTTTTACCCTAGGGCTCGAGGATATTTTGTTTTCAGGTGCCTTGCAGGCTTACAATGGATGAGTTAGCAAGTTTAGAAACTGGTGGGTTAAGTAGGTTATAATGGAAGGATTGATGTCATTTCCGGGCTAGATCAGCTACATATGAAACATTAAGATCTTTATGGATTTTTTTTTTGTGACGAAGCATTGAGGATTTCACGAAGGATTTTGGATTGTAAGGATTGGATACGTGAGGAATTTAAATGTTTAGCGGAGCCCCAAAGCTCAACTCTGTATGTCCAGATATGCCTGTAGATCAGTCTTTTGTAATGGATTGGAAGTTTGAACCGTTTGTCTAGTAAGTGATGTAATAGTCAGAATCGACGTGCAGTTTCCTGTCTGTTGTCTTGTGTGTGGATTCCAAATCAGTCGTTTGTCCAGATGTCCTAAGAAAATATATGAAATTATATTTTTATTATGTAATATTACATTCACCATTCCTTCCATAATAAACTTCCCAACCACCCAAATACACTTGTTTCTATCCTGGCTTCTCCTTCATTACCTAATCATCCTCCTAGGCGTCTGAAAAGAAGATGGCCTCGGGATCTTCTCTTCTAGAAATGTAATTGGAGTTCTATCAATGGGTAGATTTTCCACATGTTTGTATCATGTCACTATCTCACATACAGCAAATTTACTTGTATATATGTTATACAGTTGTAAATAATAATAAATAAATGATTAAAAAAAAATATATTACATTCTGTCATATTTATAGCCAATAGTAAAATGGGTGATAGAGGTCATTCACACGATATTTAGAAATATATAAATTGAATAACAAAATAAGAAATAGAAGAGAAGAAAACAATAAATAAATTAAGCAAAATCGTGCCTTTAGCCTGAAGAACTATGAACCGAGCAAAAGGAAGTTGAGAAAAAGGAAGATCCTGGCGCTTCTCTCAACATCACTGATATTAAAAACCAGTGGAGGATGAGTAAGGATGCCGATTCAATCATTGGGGAGGATTGTCGGAATGGGTAATACTAGATAGGGATTATGCTAGAGGATTAGAATGATGAGTGAGTTTCTCGTTGAATGTGGTGAATTTGGATTTAATATGGTATGAGGCAAGTTCGATATTAAGGTTACTTGATGTAGGATATTGTTGGTTACATAGTAAGGAGCACTGGCTATTGTTCGAAGGACTTCGGACTGAAAGAATTGAACGCGTTTGATATTAGAGTTTTTAGCTATTCCCCACAGTTCTAGTCTATAACGGTCTATAAAGGTTTAATTATTGTAAAGTAGTAATTTTGTTGTTTACTAAAAGCTACGATTTTCTACTTAGTAGTCCACATAAATATCCAAATCGTCGGTTAAGTTCTTGTCTTTTAAGTCTAGTATGTGGATTCCACGTTAGTCTTCTGTTCTAGGAGAAAGTAGGGATGGGATATCGAAAGAAAAATATCGATATCGATATCGGATAGCAATATCGATATCGATATTTTATCGGAACTAAGATATCGATATTTTAAAATATCGAAATATCGATATCGAAAATTTAACGAATTAAAGTAATGATAATTATAAAATGATAACATAGGAAGACATATCTTATGTCATACCTAATCAAAATACATAAGACACTCTTAACACCACGACAACCATAACAAATATAAACTAAAATATAATTGTTTTATTGAAGAAAATTTAAAAATAGAA
>NW_027115366.1:998200-1019029 GCF_000696795.3 Halyomorpha halys | reverse complement strand
TTGTAATATCGATATGGTATATTAGCAACAATATTCCGACATTTCTTTATCGAAATATCGATATTTTGTTTATAATGACTAAAATAACATATAGAAATATTAAAATAGGAATATGGTTGGTTATATTTTATATTGATAATTACATATTTTTTTTCGATATTTTGTATTCTTGTAATATCGATATGGAACAGAAGCAACAATATTACGATATTACTTTATCGATATATCAATATTTCGTTGAAAAAATATCTAATGTTTGGTATAGATATTAATAACAACATAAATATCGAAAGGAACATGAAATTATCAATTTAAAATATAGAAAAACTATTTTTATGCTTTTTATAATTTTTTTTTTTAGAAACAGATATTTCGATATTATCGAAGGAGAATATCGATATTCCGATATTATAGGTTTCTCGATATCAATATCAAAATATCGGAGACAAAATATCGATATTTCAATAATATCGATATCGATATCCCATCCCTAGGAGAAAGCCAAGATACCGAACTGTGTCTGAGAAAGGAATTGGTATGAAATTAAAATCAACTAGTGGACAGGATCTGCGACGGAGGGGCCTAAGAAATTAATTTACAAAATTTGTAACATTTTACATTTTAGTAAAGTATACTTGTTTTTTTTCGTGTCGAAAATTGGATAATGAAACTAATTGTAGTGAAGACCACAAATGCCTCTTTAATAAGAAGTAAACGAGCCAAAGCCGATTAGAGGCAGGTACTTCATGGCTTGTTGACCAAGCACTGGTTTGGAACCGCCGCTCTCAGCTTCATCGCGGTCTATGGGACTTTTTTATTTTGATATGCCCAACCTCGGCCTGCGGTCCAGCGGTACATCTCCTTAGTCTCGGTCGGTTTGTCTTCTTTTCCACACCTTGTTGATCAGAGTGAAGAGGAGTCCTCTGTCTTGGAGGGATAACTTGATAGGGGGTGGTCGGTCGGCTGAGGCCATTAATTATGAATATTGAGGTTATCAGGTTTACGGATTTATATCACATTGCCTTCCCGTGGGAAATTATTTTATTATATAGTGATAATTACATCACATTATATGGTGATAATTACATTACATTATATAGTGATAATTACATGACATTATATAGTGATAATTACATGAAATTATATAGTGATAATTACATCACATTATATAGTGACAATTACATGACATTATATAGTGATAATTACATGACATTATATAGTAATAATTACATCATATTACATAGTGATAATTACATGACATTATATAGTGATAATTACATCGCATCATATAAATCAATAACTACATCACATTATATAGTGATAACTACATCACATTATATAGTGACAATTACATGACATTATATAGTGATAATTACATGACATTATATAGTAATAATTACATCATATTACATAGTGATAATTACATGACATTATATAGTGATAATTACATGACATTATATAGTGATAATTACATGACATTATATAGTGATAAATACATCGCATCATATAAATCAATAACTACATCACATTATATAAACGTGACTCAATATGTTCTTTTAACCCTCCTAGTGCCGTGTAAAAAAAAAAGAGTTTCCAAAGCAGAATTTCACGATTTTACTAGGCTTTGAAAAATGGCTCATAAAAACCAATCAAAAAGCAGTTTCCCTCTTCACTGCTGACATTCCTATCACTTCAGACACGTTCCTGGCAACATTTGCCGATGACACAGCTATCCTATCCTCCCAGTGATGCGGCGAGAGGGATGCGCTGGGATCTTTTGAGCTCTGCTCTACCCCTCAAACGTGGGGGATAGAGTGGGCTCAGGGATGCTCAGGTCGATTGTGTAAATATTGTATATAAGAGTGTAATGTGACTAGAGTTTATATTATTTTTTTTTTCATACACATAGTTTGATTATGTTCATTTTGTTTATCCTTCTGTTTGTATATATTTTAAGAGAGATTTTTTTTTTCATCCATTTATTTATTTGTATTCTTATTTTATTTTAGGATGAATGTGATCATTCATCATTATTACCTATTGCCCACAACTGTGTGGTAGATTGTAATACCTATCAATAAATAAAATGTATTATGAAATTTAAAAAAAAAAAAATCAGTTTATTAAGAATGAAATAGAGAATAAAACAATGACACTAATTTCGTCTATATTAATTGAAAATTATATAAATAACAAAGGTATAATTGATTATGAAATAAATAAAAATTGAGCTCTCTCTTACCCAATCTATTTTCACATAACATTATATAGACAATAAATTAAAAAATATATATTTGCAATTTTCAATATATTTTGTAACAAAATATATAATATTGCATAAGAAAAAAGAGTAACTCCAAAGTACATGGTAAGCGCCGGACGGGTCATCTCTTCTGAAACATTTTTTTATTAATTTTTTTTTTTAGGTTGAATGATCGATCACGTTCATACTAAAATAAAATAACATAAAAAATATAAATAAACAGAAGAATACAAAAAATGAACATAATAAAACTATGTGCATGAAAAAAAAGAATCTCTAGTCACATTTACACTCTAATATACAATATTTACGCAATCGACCTGAGGATCCCTGAGCCCACTCTATTCCCCACGTGTGAGGAGTAGAGCAGAGCTCAAGAGATCCCAGCGCATCCCTCTCGCCGCATCACTGGTAATGACCAGTGGAGGCTGAGCAAGTGCGCAAAAAGCCGCAAACACTCAACTTGATACTACCAATTAAATTAGTCTTAAAGAATTAAGTGATTTATACAATAGATATTACGTATTTATAATTCCTACAAAATATATTGTGAAAACTTTCATAGAAATAAGATTACCCGATATCTAACTGTGTAACAATTTCCACGGTGATTTCAATAACTAATGTAGATCGGGAAGTTGAATATATCTTATTCACATGTACACTTTTATTTGAAAACAAAAATATTGTTGGTTGCTGAATTTGCTAAAAATAGGTAGCTTTTTTTTTTTACGTCAGCTCGGATAACTGGATGAACCGAGATTACACTGTATATGAATATATAGTAACGGATATGGCTATCAAGAAACTTTATTATGTTATTATATATATATATATTTTTTTTTTTAAAATTTAAATAGTCCTGTTAAGGGTTGAATCCAACCATTGTAATGGAATTAGCTGCAGACCTGAGGGCTGCTCAATGATCCATGGAACCATTGCTCAACGTGACCATGGAGTTCGCTCCCTTCCCAGAAGTTGACTAAATCCATTGAAGACCGACCAAGGGCAAAAACCAGCCCTTCCTAGCTTCTTCCATTATAGTCAGCCAATGGGGGGTTGAGAACGCCACGGCTGTAACAATTGCCGATAGAATTACATATATATGTATAACGTCAGCGTTGGAAACTACATCTGGGGTGAGTTTTTATTTTCTCTATAAGTTTGTGAAATTGATTACGATGGGGGAACGTATCAAAAGACTTTTGAAAAGAGGAAATAATACTTTTCCAAATCAGTAGATGTAGAAATAAGAAGTGACAAATTTCTTGTAAAATAAACATATTTATTTATTAAATAAATCAAAAATTCGTATCCATTTCTGTCTCAACACTTTATTTTTCACCAGTCCAACGTTTCGGCCATTCTAGCCATCTTCAAGGACATCTTCAATACAATATGTTTATCACATTAATTTAAAGTTTCATTTGCAGGCTATTCTGCCCAGGTAATTTTCTTTATTGTAAGTTAAAATTATTAATTGTTGATAATCTTATAGAGGAAAATTAAATGTAAATGATTTTAAATTTTAAATAAATAGGCTTTTAACTTATAATAAAGAAAATGACCTGGGCAGAATAGCCTGCAAAAGAAACTTTAAATTAATGTGAGGAAGAAATTGTATTGAAGATGTCCTTGAGGATGGCTAGAATGGCCGAAACATTGGACTGGTGAAAAATAAAGTGTTGAGACAGAAATGGATACGAATTTTTGATTTATTTAATAAATAATTACCTTGTCTCAAGAATTTGAAATAATATAATTAAAACATATTTATGTAAATAACAAACAAGTATTGGGAACATGATTTTGTCCTTTAAAAGATGTTAGAATAAAAAATTTACATACCTAAAAAACATTGAAAAAACAGAAGCCATCATTTTACGAAACGGCGAGCAATACTTCCATCGACCAAAGATTTAAATAATTCCCCTGCCCCTTTTGCCAAAACAGTTAAATATTTTGGAGTCACTTTAGGCAGCAAACTATTATTTAACCACCACATCAATTCGAAGTTGGAAAATGCAAATTTTAATAAAATGTATCAAAATATAATGAAAAAAATAGGATTATTTATATATCATCAATTAATGTGTAATACATTGTGAGTCTGAAAAATTTATAATATTATTCTTATACATTGAAAAAATATAAAACTGTAATCGTGGAAAACCCACGGAGTGAGTTTTTTTTTTCATGAAACCTAGATGCCGTACGTAATTAGCCAATAGAAGTTTAATTGATACTAAACATTACTAGATAATGCCTAAATGTTACTAGATACTGCCTAAATGTTACCAGACATTGTCTAAATGTTACTAGGTAATGCCTAAATATTACTAGGTAATGGCTAAATATTACTAAGTAATGCCTAAATGTTACTAGATATTGCCTAAATGTTAACCCACAAAATTTAGTACTGAAATTTAAGCTTTTAAATTTCATAGTTTATAACTGGTGTTCGTTACAAAGTAATGATGTAAAATTGTGCTTCTGGAGATAGGTTCAAATACTTTTTTTTTTAAATATCTTGATTGAAATTTACAACTGTACCTAATAATACATTCTGTAAGTTTGCTATATGTAAAAAATGGAGAGATACAGGCGTGTAGAGAAACTACGCATTGGTAACATTCAATAACAACGTTTTATTTTTAAATCGTGGCCAACTTCTTTTCATGCGCCTCGGAGGATTGTCAGGAATGGAAGAGGAAGGAAGATTAGAAACTAGTGGGTTTGGATGGTTAGGGAGTTTAATTAATTTTATTTACATTTATATCCTTCTAGTTTAATTCGTTCTTTTATTTTTTTTAATAATCTTCTGTGTATATTTTTAATCGATTTATCATACTTTATAATGCTTTATCTTGTTTCCATTTGGTCCTGATAAAAGCTCTGCAAACGTTGATTACTAAAAAATATTTTTCCCTGCAGCTTGATATAAATTTTTTTTACAAACGTTCAACTAATAATTCTACCATTAAGTAAAAAACTTTATTATTAACACACACAATTTTGATCCAAATATACTCTCAACTTTTATTTTCAGAAATTCTCCAACGTTTCGGCCCTCAGACTATTTTCAAGGGGACAACCTTAATTATTGATGTTATATTCTTTTAAAAAAATTCACCATGTCATATATAACTTTTTATATTTTAAATCTAATACTTCTTCACATAAATAATTTTCTCATTTTCTTTTCATATACATCATTTATAACAGAACCTTTCTGTTTTCTTTCCTTTAAAAGGTTTCGTTATAAATGATGTATGTGAAAAGAAAATGAGAAAATTATTTATGTGAAGAAGTATTAGATTTAAAATATAAAAAGTTATATATGACATGGTGAATTTTTTTAAAAGAATATAACATCAATAATTAAGGTTGTCCCCTTGAAAATAGTCTGAGGGCCGAAACGTTGGAGAATTCCTGAAAATAAAAGTTGAGAGTATGTGTGTAAGTAATAAAGTTTTTTACTTAATGGTAGAATTATTAGTTGAACGTCTTTAATAAAGATTTATATTAAGCTGCAGGAAAAAATATTTATTAGTCTTCAACGTTTGCAGGACTTTTATCAGGACCAAATGAAAAAAAGATAAAAGCATTATAAAGTATGATAAATCGATAAAAAAATATACATAGGAGATTATTTAAAAAAGAAACGAATTAAACTAAAAGGTTATAAATGTAAATAAAATTTCGTGCAGAATTTTTTAAAAAGAATATGACATTAATAATTAAAGTTGTCCCCTTTATAATGGCTTGAGGGCCGAAACGTTGGAGAATTTCTGAAAATAAAAGTTGAGAGTATATTTGCATCAAAATTATGTGTGTTAATAATAAAATAAACCACTCTGAAACAGTCATTATAATAAATCATTAATCCAAAAAACTTTATTTAGATTTTTTTTCCCGGACAGACTGGATCATGAATGACTGACTGGGGGTATACGACCTCATAAGGCCGCAGACAGACAGACGGATTAGGCAGAGTCATATTCCCACTGTCATTAAAATAAAAGGCTATGTTGACTTCATTATTGTCAACGAGCACTAACGACCATGTGGGTCAGTGGAAAATGGAGAGTAAATTGAAATTAATGATTAATTGCTATGTAAATAATTCTGTCAGTCATAGCTCTGTCTCAATTAGTCCTCTTATTATGCTTTTTGATTTTTTGCTTATGATTGTCTTCGAATTAATTTTATTTACTTATTCACAAAACACTTTATGTTTCTTAAGTCTAATTTCTACGTGACTAATAACTGTCGTGCAAGTGAGAAAGTATAACAGAGCTTGTAGGAAGATAGTCCGTGTTGCGGTCAATAAAGGTATCAAAATAGTAAAAGAAAACTATTGTTAACCAACGTTTCGCCCCACTTCAAATTAAGAGATGAAAAAAGAAAAGAATAAGGAAGTCAAAGTCAGAGTGAGCAGTTTGTATTGGGAGGAGTGGAGATGGCAGTTTAGCACGCCACATAATAACGGAAATAATTTTAAAGTAAATATTGTAAAAAAAAAAATTAAATTAGGTAAACAATAAATGGTAATATACATAATAGAGGGGGAGAAGAGACATTTACAAAATCATATTAAAAAAAAAAATTATAAAAAAAAACAAATAAAAAAACTCATAGATAGAAAAAAAAAAGAAGAAATAAAGTATAAAATAGTGGGATACAATATGTGCAAGTGATTAAGAAAGACAATATACTAAATTAGTGGTGATACAGATGTAAATTATAATAGAAAATTAATAATACAATAATTAATATAAGTACACTTAAGAAGGTAACACATGAATATAAATTAAAAGAGAAGATACATGAATATAAATGAAACAGGAAGGATATATATATTTATAGTAAATATAAAAATAATTAAATAAGGGGTGAGAATTTAGAGAAACAAGAATAAAAAATATGATAAGAAAGTGGGCTTCTGAAATGAAGAACAACAATAAATAGTTTTCTTTTACTGTTTTGATAGCTTTATTGACCGCTATCCGGACTGACTTCCTACAATTTACTTCATACGGTCATCTATCTTCTTACAATAAGTACATAATTATACATTTGCTAACTTTGATGTAAGTTATTGTACAGTGATCCAGAGACCAGTAGAGAAACTACCCACTGGTAGTACTTTGATGACGTTTTTACATTAGCAGGTCACGTGACCATCTCCTTTTCAGGTGCCACGGTGGATCTCAGCAATAGAAGACCCAGGAATGGGTTTTGAAGGTGAGGAAGTTTATAATGAATGTAATGATTTCTGGTTCGGGCTAGAGAGGTTACATGTGGAACATTAAGGTCTTTATGTATGATTTTATTTGTGACAAAGCAAGGACCATTGAGGATTTTACGAAGGATTTTGGATTGCAAGAATGGATACGAGAGGAATTCGAAGGTTTAGTGGAGCCCCAAAGCTCAACTGTTTATATCCAGATTGGCTTTGTATATCTGTTGTAATTTAAGATCATTTTGTCACTTTTTCATTTAATTTTGATTACAGATTAGCTTACACTAATCTCACATAATTTTATAAATATATGCATATATAATCTATATATTGGTAGTACTCTAATGATGTTTTTACATTAGCAGGTCTCGTGGCCAACTCCTTTTCAGGTGCCTCGGCAATAGAATCCCCAGGAATGGGTTTTGAAGGTGAGGAAGTTTATAATGAATGTAATGAAGTTTATAATGAATGTAATGATATCTGGTTCGGGCTAGATTGGTTACATACGGAACATTAAGGTCATAATGTATGATTTTATTTCTGACAAAGTAATGAGCGTTGAGCTTTTTGGATTGTAAGGATTGAATACGAGAGGAATTCGAAGGTTTAGTGGAGCCCCAAAACTCAACTCCATATGTCCAGATAGGCCTGATTATATTAATATAAATGAGTCCTTTTTAATTAGTCGGAAGTTTAGACCGTTTCTCAAATTAGTGTTGTAATGGTCGGGATCGAGTAGTTTCCTGTCTTTTTAGTATTTTTCGAGGAATAATGGTTTTGCGTGGTTAGGAAGTTTATAAGGGAAGGATTGAAATCTGGTTCGGGCTAGATAGGTTACATAAGGAACATTAAGGTCTATATGTATGATTTTATTTGTGACAAATTAAGGAGCAGTGAGGATTTTAAGAAGGGTTTTGAATTGCAAGAATGGATACGAGAGGAATTCGAAGGTTTAGTGGAGCTCTAAAGCTCAACTCTTTATATCCAGATTGGCCATGTAGATCTGTTGTAATTTAATATCATTTTGTTACTTTTTCATTTAATTTTAATTACAGATTAGCATACACTAATGTCACATAATTTTATATATATATTTTTTTTTTGAATTTGGTATTTTTGAACAAATATTCCAAAAAACAAGAAGTCAAGTAAATTCTTATTCTAGTTCAATAAAGCATTTATTACTTTGCAATAATAGATAGTATACGAATATTAACAATAACGGGAATCGGCTTAGGAAGTGAGTAATGCCTAGAACGGTGACAAGGACTTAGCTTAGGGACTTAGCCTGCTGGTGTGAATACTTGCCACAAAGCGGGACCCACCTCTATGTGTTTGGTGGCAGGCCGATAAAAATATTTCCTAACGCAGGTCCACAAAAACTAGCCGCTAGTCAAACAGTCTCAGGTAGTTCCTCTGGGGTAGCCCTGGCCCAAGTCTAGTCTTCCCTTCGCACCAACAGCTATATACAAAGCCAAAAACAACCATATAAAAAGATCAAACATGTGTGATATCCTTGGTGCAAAGCTTTTTTTATATTTCATTTTATTTGTTTAATGTTATTTACAACTGTACAAATAATAAATATAATAAATAAATATGTTGCATGTTTCATATACATTTGAAAATCTTGGGAAGGAACCACCCATTTGGTGGTACTTCAAGCATTAATTTAAATTAGAAGGTCCTGTGGCCATCTTATTTTCAGACGCCTTAGAGGATTATCAGGGATTGTTAAGGATGAAAGATCAAGAATGAGCCAAATCTGCAACGAATGGGATGTTAAGGTCTTTGCGAATGAGTTTATTTGTAACGTAATAAGGAGCATAAAGGATTTTACGTAGGATTTTGGATTGTGAGGATTGGATGCGGGAGGAATTTGATGGTTTGGTAGAGCACCCGAGCTCAATTCCATATGTCCAAATTGGTCTGATTATCGTAGTGTATACTAATTTTTTGTAGTGAATGGGAAGTTTATAGCGTTTATCAAATAAGTGTTGTAGCAATCGGAATCTACGAGCAGTTTCTTGTCGTTTCAGTCTTGTGTATGGATCCAAGTAAGTCTCTTGTCAAGATGGAGTCCTAAGTATCGAATCTGTTCAACAGGCGTTAGTAGTGTATTTAGAAAGGATACTGTAGGACAGGAGGGCAGAGGTTTACGACGGAGAGTAAAGGTGATCTGGTGGATTTGTCAGGAGTTATTTTGATTCTCCAGTTTTTACACCATTCTTCAATAGATGTTATGTGTGTCAGTAGTGTTTGTGATGCATTAGTTGGATCGTTATTTACAGGCAGTATACATGTGTCATCAGCGTATGTTGTTTGGACTGTATTAGGGTGGGTTGGGATGTCAGCTGTATAAACCGTATAAATGGGACCTAAGATACTACCTTGAGGAACACCGGAAGACTGAGAAAAGAGAGATAAGTAGGCTAGGTTATGATTTACTTTAAATGTTTTATCAGAGAAGTAGGAGCGGATTATTAGGAAATATTTAGGGGGTAGGAATTTACGAAGTTTATAGGGCAGACATTCCGCGCTCCTATGTGGAAGATATGACATCAACCACCCGATGACTCTGTTGTATGGTAGAATGTGGTGCAAAGCTAAAATAGTGAATAGGCAAATTTTTTAATGTTGGGTTTTGTGACATTTTGAACGTGGTTTCCTATTATCTTTTATATTCCAGTAAGAGTGCAGGACTCCCAGGCAATAAATCTATCTTATATGCATCTGGAAGTAATTTTAAACAATAGTTATAACAAAAACATCCATATAGTTTCAGCACTTTCATTAGACTCCTACGTCCACTTGCCAGGACCCCATTCTCACTTATTACACCCAATAATTTGTTATCACATTGTTGGGGGTATTCATGATCTTTAGTTTAACATGTTAAATGGAGAAATTTATGTTAAATGGAGAAATATTCCCTTCTTTTACCATGTTAAAACGATATAACATTTAACATGGCTGAGAGTCTGTTACTAGGTCTGTTAAATGGATAATGACGTCACGAAACAGACCAGCTGAGCTCGTCACCGTTTTATTTGTTGTCTTGTTAGGTTATTTACTCGTTGTTTTTGTTCTGTTTTCTTTTGTCTTGTCTTTTGGACTTTTTTTAAGAGACAATCAGAAGCCAAACTTTTACACTTCTTCTTTTCACTTATTTTAGACATGTAATAAACTACTGTAATTAAAACTTAGAAGTAAACAATAACGTGAAGTTTTGGAAGGAAAGGTTATTAAACAAGTTGCTCAGAAAATCCGCTAGGAGCTCTTATGCATTTATCATTTAACATGACTTTAAATAGGGCTGCTCACAATGCTATATTTATAACATTTAACATGGTAAAACATTTTACATTTAACACAATACCATGAATACACTAATTGCAGGCCATTATGCCTTGATAAATTTTTATCATTAGTCAATTACCTATTATTTTAACAGTTACCCTTATTACAATACATACACAATACATAATCACTATATCAACACTACATAATGGGTATTCATTATGTTGTGTTAAATGTAAAATGTTATACCATGACAAATGTTATAAGTATAGGATTGTGAACAGCCCTATTTGAAGTCATGTTAAAGGCATAAGAGCTCCTAGCGGATTTTCCGAGCAACTTGTTTAGTAAACTTTCCTGCCAAAACTTCATGTTATTATTTACTTCTAAGTTTTGATTATAGTAATTTATTACAACATGCCTAAAATAATTGAAAAGTAGAATTGTAAAAGTTTGGCTTCTGATTGTATTTTTTAAAAAGTCCAAAACACAAGACAAAAAAAAATACGAGAAAGTAACCTAACAAGACAACAAATAAAACGGTGACAAGCTCAGCTGGTCTATTGCGTGACGTCATTCTCCATTTAACAGACTTAGTAACAAACTCTCAACCATGTTACATGTTATATCGTTATACATATATATATGTGTAACACTCTCTGACATGTTAAACTAAAGATCATGAATACCCTTAATATATTGATGATGTAGTGATTAGGTGAAATAGGAACAGTAAATTAATTATTTTAATTAGTGTAACTGTTAAAATAATAGGTAACTTAGCACATTATGATTAATTTATTAGTAACTATATTTTACTAATTTAAGAGGTTTTATAGGTAATTGGCTAATGATCAAAATTTACAAAGGCGTAATGGTCTGGAGTAGTGTGATAACCAATGTTTGGCCGTGATAGTGTCAGTGGAGTTCTGGAATGGCTGAAACGTAAGAATGTTGAGACTATATTCATGTTTTTGTTATAACTAATGAACAAATCTGTCTGAAACAAGAATTTTCATTATATTTAAAAAATAGTTCCTATCACTATTAACCAGAGTTTAGAAAAAACTAGCTTTGTATCGCTTCTGGAACTCAGTTTTTCCTGATTCTCATTCAATAAATTTCAATCCACTTTATTTGTTAATGAGTAATTCAAAATGAATGATTCGCGGATAAAATTATGTTTATTTTAAGTCTGGATTCTGTTTCAGATTGTGATGTTGATTATCTTTTACTGCTCACATATACAACCAAGAGTCTGTATTCCCCAAATAACTTTTATCATAGAAGTATCAATATTTAATATTGATTATCAAACTCCAAATAAAAAAAATTAATCACCTTATACAACTTTCATTTCGGTCGCCCCGTAGCTCAGTGGTTAAGTCACAATCTTTCCAAATTGATGTCTATTGGCGGTGCCGGTTCGAATCCGGCCTTGGGCGTTGACTTTTTCATGGAGTGGCGGTCCCACAAAATCAAAACTTTGACCCCGCAACCATGGTTAGGCAGTAGTTAGTCTTTTTGTGGTAAAATGTATTTATTTGTTTGTTTTTTGATAAACTGACCTACTGCTGTGACACATTGAAGAGGATCTAGGAGTGTGAATTCGGGAGAGCGAATTTGTTTATCAGGTGAATTGAAAATTGTGAAATGGTGAAATTGAAGGAACAGAAAGGGGAAAGAAAAAAAAGGAATGAACTGAAATATTTGTATTTGATGTATAGACCGAAATTGATCGTAAAAGGAAACTGTAGGGAAAAATATTGTTTTCTTTCTATTTTATTATACCATGTAATTATATGTAATTTATATATGTCCGATTACGGATTGATAAGTGTGCTGTGTTATATTGTAATCTGATGTATTTAGGCAGCATAGATGAATAAAGTATTTCTCTCTCTCTACTGATTTATAGTTTTTCATAAATCAAAACTTCGGTCCGTACAATTAGAAATCAATATTTTGTGAACTTATTTTGGAAAATATTGTAAAAACTACAACTCTTACGAAGATAAAGGTCATAAACTACTTTATAGCTCATTAAAGTAGTTTTAATTTGAGAGCAAATTGACATCTGTACGCCTTATGTTTCCTGAGATAACGATATACAACAATAAATTCACTAACAATCGATTTTTCACTATATGTTTAAAGAAATATTGGTTTTTAAAAATTGTATCCTGGCAGCTATTGAACGTAAAGAGCTCATATTTTCTGGAATTCACTCCACTTTAAATGATGTTCTCTTAGGTTTTATAGTTATGTAGGTAGTTCCAAAGATATGGAGCTCTGAATGAAAAATTATTTTTTTTTTTTAGATTTGAAACAGCCACCATTTTTTATTCCTTCAAATATACTCGGCACTCTTATCAATTTTGACTAGTAATTATACACAGTTTTTATTATAGTAATAAAAAAAGTGGGGTAAAATAACTGACTTTTCTCCTCTTGTACTTATATATAAGTCTATTGTAATTCTGCCAGTAATTTTGATATTTTAGGACTAACTGATCTTTTTTTTTACACGAACATTACTTTTTAACTTAATTTATTTTTTCAAGTTCATGAAGAAAGCTATTTTGATTTCAATTCGTTTAACTAAGTATAGGAGCTTTGCTGAGGCCGAACCTGAGTGAGGTATGCCGTTCTTAGAAGTAGCCTAGCCACTCTGCTTTCTAATTGGTCGAGCAGCTTCCCCCTCCACCAATCCAATCATTTGTCATTATAGTGTTTTTAAAAAAATATCTAATACCTTATAGTGTCTTTAAATAATAATAAATAAATCCATATGACAATTTCTTCCTCGTCATGTAAATATTAATAAAATCTAGATTATTGATTGGAGGGGGGGGGGTACGGTCAGGAAAAAAAAAACATGAATAAACAATAAATTATTTATTCATGCCGAAGTTTCGAGGTCTTCATGAGGGATTGTGGAATCGTGGCTAAAACTAGCCAAGTTCAGTTTATCCACTAGAATCCCTGATGAAGACCTGAAACTGAAACAGCTCGAAACGTCGGCATAAATAAATAATTTATTGTTTATTAATTTTTTTTTTGCTGACCGCATCCCCCCCCCCCGACCATCTTCTCCAATCAGTAATCTACGGTCAACTATCTACACCTTATTAAAAATCTAGATTATTTGAAGTCATGAAATAGAATGAAACTTGATATGTCATAATGTGTTTTAAACAGCTCCATTAATAGCTGAGGAAGAAAAATTACCCTTGCACCAAAAAAAAAAAGTAAGAATTGCGTATGTTTCTATGCCAAAAATAAAATATGTCCCCTACAAAATGTGGTATAAGTATAAATGAAACAAATTTTTTGCTATTTAAAAAAAATTTACTATCCCAAAATTTATATCAACCCATCACACATACATTTTGACATTGAATTAAAAATGATTAATAAAATATACATTTGTAGAAACCATGAAGGGTAAGGAGTGCAGTATTTCAAATGGAAGTACTATTACTAGACTAACGGTAATGCAAGGAGGTGATTTGGTCAGAATCAATTTTTACCCCTTAATGCGGCTGAGTGGATCCTCGAGGGCTCCCAAACTCACAGAGATGACTCACAGCTAAAGTGAAACAGAACTGAATTGTCTGTCACGGTCGGATTCGAACCCGGGTCGTTGAAGTTGCAAAGCGCCTTACCAATAAACTACCCACTCAATTAAAGATGATTTCACATATGAAATATTGTTACATTTATATTGCGGTATAGATGTGATCTTGTTATCGAACGTATTTGCTCCAACTAATGTTAAAAAATACAAAAAAAGACCTTGTCAAAATTTAATCCTATTTTGTTATAAAATTAAGGTATGAAATTTTTAGAACTGATTTATCTGAATTTCAAGCTATTTAAAATTGTAAATAATTAAAGTATATCAATAAAAATGTTTGGGAACGGGTAGGCACTGTGCTACTAACTCCAATGGCCCTAATCCAGCTGTGGCAGACAGGGATGGGCAAAAATTAGCTATAGTTGAAACTAATAGCTAAAATTGTCATGGATACGGTATTTATTTATCGATGGTTCATTCATGAATAAGGGCCTAATAAAATGAATAAGTAACTATTCTGCTACTGTATCCGTTAGTCAACCTATGTAAAGAGTCTTTCGGGGTTGGGCAAGGTCTTGAAATAATCGACTCCTTGTACAACCCTTGTTCTAAAAAGTACTGAACCCCTGACTCTTCATAAGTTGTGGCGGTTCACATAAAATTGTAAAGGTAAAACATAATAATGTGACAAATAATTTGATTTCCTCAATTTATATTGTGATTATTATTAAAATACTATATGTTAATTATTTATAATCTTTAAATTTCTTTCTTGAGACTGGCAATTGTTTACTAAATAATTCAAAAACACTATCCAAAATTATAGTCTCAAAACATTTATTTCATTCACACGTCAAACGTTTCGGCCAATTCGGCCATCTTCAGGGACAATCTTAAATTACTATGAGACATGTCATTTAACCATTTAAAAAAACTCCATACAGGCTATTCTGCCCAGGTCAAAACATTTATATCTAATATGTCAAAAATACGTTAAAAATCACAGTCCAATTATTACACCACAGTGTGTATAAATAGTGATAAAAGAGAAATAATTGGACTGTGATTTTTAATGTATTTTTGACATATTAGATATAAATGTTTTGACCTGGGCAGAATAGCCTGTATGAAGTTTTTTTAAATGGTTAAATGACATGTCTCATAGTAATTTAAGATTGTCCCTGAAGATGGCCGAAACGTTGGACGTGTGAATGAAATAAATGTTTTGAGACTATAATTTTGGATAGTGTTTTTGAATTAATAAGTAAACTATATGTTAATATAATTATAAAAAAGTAAATCCAACCGTTTAAGTAAACGTAGACAAATTTTAACTTCTTATAATGTAACTTATAATAATTTGTAGCCGGACTGGAAAATTGACAGTTATCCGAAAACGTCGTCCTAAAGATTGAAATAAAGAAGGTATTAGTTAACTATAGATAATTTTTTTTTTTAATTTTACTTCGCAACTGCCCTACAGTATCCTTTAATAATGTTGCTCTTACCCCTGTAGAACAGGCCCGCTACTTTGGAGTACATCTGGACAAACGACTAACCTGGAATCCTCACACCAGACTGAAAAGACAATAAACTGCTCGTCGATTCCAACCATTGCAGAACTTACTAGACAAACTGTGTGAACTTACAATCCATTACAAAAGACTGATCTACATGACTATAATAAGGTCCATCTGGACATACGGAGTTGAGCTTTGTGGCTCTCCTACGATTTCCTCTCGTATCCAATTCTTACATTCCTGTAGGATTCTTTTAAAATCCTCAATTCTCCTTACTTTGTCACAAATAAAATCATTCATAGAAAGCTTAATGTCTCATATGAAATCGATTTATCCCGAACCAGATATCAATCCTTTCTTTATGAAGCACTCAAACCTACTGGTTTCTAACCTTGCTTCCTCTGTCATTCCTGACAATCGACTGAAAAGAAGATGGCCTCGAGACCAGATGTAGAAATGCTATTAGAATTCTACCAAAGGGTTGTTTCTCTTCATGTCTGTATAATATCATTCATCTAAAATAAAATATACTAAATCTATTTTTATGTAAATACTGTTGTAAATGGCAATAAATCAAGTTTAAAAAAATCATTTTATTCTGATTATTTTCTTTTAAGAAATAAATCATTGAATTAATTCCAATCTAAAATGTCCAGTTAGATTAGTCGGTTTGAGCTCTGTAGGCAGTTCCCACAGTAAGGTTCATCCGGAGATAAGTAATGGTAGCTCTCCATCACGGACAGGAGTTGGAATAGCCGGTTCCATCGGGAGCCAGATGAATGTGGAAAAAGGAAGGCGAAAGGAGGCGCCTGGAGGATACACTCAGGAGAACGGACCCCTCGCTAGAGCGGACAGGCAGGACTAGATTCCTGACTTGGTCATTATGTGACTGGGCCAGAGGGGACTATTATCAAAATTATACGCTAGGCTCTTTAGCCACCTCCGCCCTGCCCCATCTTTTCATTAGCGAAGCGGCTTCGGTTCCTTCCCGAGTATTGTCTCTTCAGCTATTTCTGTCTTCAATGGCGGTCGGTGGCTCATTTACGAATAGTTCTGTAAGTGGTCACTCTCGACGAATTGGGATAATACTGTAATGTTTTTTTTTGTTGTTGTTTTTTTTATATTATTAGAAGATTACAAAATAAAGCCTTTTCTAACTCTAGTGAATAGTTTCAAAGTTAGAGGTTCGCGGATTCGGCCATCTTAAAACATTTTTTTTTAAATTATTTATTTAATGTAATTTACAACGGTACAAAATAATACAATAGGTAAATATGTAGTATGTTTCATATACACTTGAAAATCTTGGGAAGGAACCACCCATTGGTGGTACTTCAAACATTAATTTAAATTAGAAGATCCCGTGGCCATCTTCTTTTCAGACGCCTCGGAGGATTATCAGGGATTGTTAAGGATGAAAGATTAAGAATTAATGGGTTAGGACGGTTAAGGAATTTGGAATAAAAAGACGCATATCTTATGTGGGTCAAATCTGTCAAGATGTATTTTTTAATAAATCAAAAATTTTGTACGAACAACTAGAAATCATCAACTTGTTAATTCATTTTAGCAAATATCATAAAAACTACTACTCTTACGTAGATGATCATCATACACTACTTTATAGCTCATTAAACCAGCTTGTATTTGAGTCCTAATTTACTTCTGAATTTTCAGTATTAATATCTTTTATGAAATGTTGCTTTAAAAAAAAAAAAAGTGTATCTCAAGAGATATTGAATCTAAACATCTTAGGGCTCATATTTTAGAAAATTTACTTTACTTTAAATTATGTTCTATCAGGTTTCTTAGTTTTGTGGGTAGTTGCAAAGAGATAGAGCTCCCAAGGAAAAATTAACATTTTTAAAACAAGCCGGCATTTTGTATTCCCCTTAACTATACTTGGCAGACTCATCAATTATAATTAGTAATTATACATAATTTTTATTAAAGTAATAAAAAATTGGGGTGAAATAACAAACTTTTTTCTTCTCTTGTACTCTGGGCTCATGTACTAAGACACATGAGACTGTAATTATAGGAGGACATTAATCTCTGGTAGGAAATTCATAATGGTTGAAAGGACAACACCAAGTTTCGAAAATTGTTAATAAAATTTAATAATGTAATTTAAAGTCTATGTGTGTTATATTTTATATATTTATTTAATCGGAAGAAATTATTATTGCAATTATGGATATGACTTTTGTGAACTGAAATTACGTTGCATGAATTTACGAATCTGTTCATATTTTGTTTTGGCACACTTAAAAAACATAAATATCGGCCAAAATTATCAAATAAAATGTTTAAATGTTTTCCATAATAAACACAATAAATTATTTACAAAATTACAAATCCTAAAGTTCACATAAATTTGAAAATTTAATAACTATCCTGCTAGAAACGGTAATAAATTAGGTAAGAATGGAGAGATTTAGATTATTTGAACCTTGATTTCAGATGACCTGTTTTAAGGCTGTTATCTCAGTGGGGCCCCATCTGGGGACGGGGAACGGGGAACACTCAGCCAATAACATTCGCGTCTCCCGTTTTCTGAATCGGGAAAAAAATACTATTTTCTATTATAAAAATCACATAATTAATTAATTTATCGTATAATATAGTTTTGAATTTAAACAATATATTTTTATTTAAATAATAAATTGATAAAACTATGGTATTTTCTCTAAGGCATGATATTTAGAGAATTAAAGTGCTTCAGGAACCCAACTTACTTTCGATACCTGTAAAACAGACTAATCTACTGGCAGTGTACAGCAACTTGTTTTGTTTTAAATTTAATTTTTTTTAATCATTTATTTATTGTTATTTACAACTGTATAACATATATACAACAAGTAAATTTGCTGTAGGCGAGATAGTGGCATGATACAAACATGCGAAGAATCTACGCATTGATAGAACTCCAATAACATTTCTAGAGGAGAAGATCCCGAGGCCATCTTCTTTTGAGACGCCTAGGAGCATTATAAGGTAATGAAGGAGAAGCCAGGTTAAAAACAAGTGGATTTGGGTGGTGGGGAAGTTTATTATGGAAGGAACGGTATCTGGTCATGATGGATGAATTGATTCATGACAAAGTAAGGAGCGTTAAGGATTTTACGAAGGATTTTGGATTGTAAGGATTGGATTCGGGAGGAATTAGATGGTTTAGTGGTGCTCCAAAGCTCAACTCCGTATGTCCAGATAGGCCTTATAATAGTCATGTAGATCAGTCTTTTGTAATGGATTGGCAATTTAGATCGTTTGTCTAGTAAGTGCTGTCATAGTCGAAATCGAGAAGCAGTTTCCTGTCTTTTCAGTCTTATATGAGGATTTCATGTCAGTCGTTTGTCGAGATGTAGTCCTAAGTAACAAATTTAAATTTAAATTTTTAATAAGGCCTGTCTGTACTTACGGAGTTAAGCATTGGGGTTCCACTAAACAACCGAATTCCTCTCAAATCGAATCCTTACAATCCAAAATGCTCCTTATTATGTCAGAAATCAACCCATCAGGACCTCAATGTTCCATATGTTTCCGATTCGGCCAAAACCAGATACCAATCCTTCCATGATAAACTTCCCAACCACCCAAACCCACTTGTTTCTGACCTGGCTTCACTTTCATTACCTGATAATCCTCCTAGGCGTCTGAAAAGAACAAGGCGTTGAGATCTTCTCCTCTAGAAACGTAATTGGAATTCTATTAGTTGGTTCAAAATAGTTTCACTATGGATTCATTTTTTTTTTAATTATTTATTTAATGTAATTTACAACTGTACAAAATAATACAATAGGAACATATGTAGTATGTTTCATATACACTTGAAAATCTTGGGAAGGACCAGCCATTGGTGGTACTTCAAACATTAATTTAAATTAGAAGGTCCCGTGGCCATCTTCTTTTCAGACGCCTCGGAGGATTATCAGGGATTGTTAAGGATGAAAGATTAAGAATTAATGGGTTAGAATGGGTAAGAAGTTTAGAATGAAAAGACGCATATATGTTTTGGGTCAAATCTGCAACGATTAACGTCTTTGTGGATGATTTTATTTGTAACGTAATAAGGAGCATCAAGGATTTTGGATTGTAATGATTGGATGCGGGAAGAATTTGATGGTTTGGTGGAGCCCCAGAGCTCAATTCCATATGTCCAAATTGGTCTGATTATTGTAGTGTATACTAATTTTTTGTAGTGAATGGGAAGTTTAGTGCGTTTGTCAAGTAAGTGCTGTAGCAATCGGAATCTACGAGCAGTTCTTGTCGTTTCAGTCTTGTGTGTGTATTCCAAGTAATTCTCTTGTCAAGATGGAGTCCTAAGTATCGAATCTGTTTAACAGAGATTTATGGATTCATTAAAACATGATAATTTAATATAAATTATTATATCAAGTGTATTATTATCAGTTGTATTTATAGTTATCTAATTGTAGTTCTAAAATTATTTTTCCCACAGTTTTTGCACGTAATCCAACAAAATATTAGTGAAGGTAATTTTATCGTAGATTACATAATAGTACACACTTCACCTTATCTCTAAAGTGTTAAAGACCTCGGCAGTATTTTTGCCTACACCCTTCGAAAATATTTTTAGGTCCACGGGTTTTGGCTTACGTCAGACGGCTCATAGAATTTAGGAATGCTGTGATAATAAATTACGACCATTTGAGTTCAGAGATAAATTTTTCTTTTCTATATTATTTTGTCCGAAGTGTTGATTATGTCTTGATGTCATTATCATATATTATGAGAATAATTGAGGCATGGAAATGAAAAAGGCTGTTAGTGCCAAAAAACTAGTTTGGAGAAAAACAGATGGCTGACCACAAATTGTGTTCTAAAATTATGAACACATTTTTGAAGATTGATAGATTTATTTATTGATAGATATTACAATATGCCACACAGTTGTGGG
>NW_027115366.1:995325-997360 GCF_000696795.3 Halyomorpha halys | reverse complement strand
GGTTTAGCTGTTCCCCAAAGTTCAAGTCCTTAGGTCCAGATAGGTCGGAGTATAGTCTTATAAAGTAGTAGTTTGTTTTATAGTGAGATATGAGAGGTCCGGCTGAGCAGTCGGTATAGTTTGCTGAATCGTCTGTTGAGTTCTTGTCTTTTGAGACTAGTATGTCGGTTCCAGGTGAGTCTTTTGTCCAAAGTGAATCCGAGGTATCGCACTGTGTCGGATCTAGGAAGAGGTATATATGAACAAATTAGAGCTCTAGGAACTAAACCATTAAAGATAGGAACTTCCAGCGGTTACTAACCGATTGGCACTGTTTCCTTCATCGTTTCCCCGTCAAAGTTTCATTTTTCGTATTTATGGTATTTGGAGCCTTTTCCATTTCTACGCCTCAATTCGACTTTCTTCATTGATCAAATTTTATGGTGTCTTAAAATACATTGCGATTTCTTCAAATGGCTAATTGAGAGGCTTCCGTTTACACTCTCACCTGACAGCACTAATGAAGACCTGAAGGTCGAAACGTTGGCAGAAAATAAATGTTTATTACTACTTTTCTTCCCCGTTGACCACAGACTTACCGTCTTCTTCAAATTAACTTAATTATTAATTCATAGTTGTATACAATACTAAAGGAAGCTCGGAAATGGATTGTAATTGCCACACGCGTTTATTGTGTATTCAAAATCGTGTCCTCATTATACACGCACATTCTTTCAGGTGTTTAGTTGATTAAATATAAAAAAAACTTAAAACTGTCAAATTATTAACAATTTTACGAAACATGTAAACATTTTATGTTATTAATTTGGCGTAGGGAAAAGAATGTTATTAATTTATCTTTCTCTAAGGCTGTTTTTATAAAGAAGAAAAAGAAAAAAAAACACAATTTTGTATTTTATTCAATGATTAATATTTATGGTATTTATTATTTAATATTTCTCATTGTTATTTATATATAAGTTACCTAACCTTTGTATGATATATTTCATTTTCTTTCATATAGTTCGATATGTTGATTCAAATTGTTTTCTCTGTATACCCCTGGTGGGTATTGTTTATGCTTATTTCTTTGTTCCAGGAGGTAAGGAAAAAAAAAATCAAATTCTTTTTCAGTTTTTTAGACACTACTTACTTATACATATCTTCTCACTTATATAATATTATATTTCATCTTTTATTGTTATCCATTGTTATGTATATTTTCAAATTTTTTAGTCTATTATTTATTTTTATTTTTTCTCTGAATGATGGTTGTTATCTCTTTTAGTTTTGAAGACCTGAAAATAAGTCGAAAGATCAGTTCGGATAAATATGTTTTTGTTTATTTGTGTTTTTTTTTTGCTGACCGCACCACACAACCACCTTCTCCACTTATTTATCTCCGGTCAACTATCTAAACCTCGAATTTTATGTAGAATTAAAAAATGAGTATTGTAAACCAGTGAGAGTATCTAAGTCGTTTTTGTAGGTACCGACGGGTTGGGATCCCTAAACAATCGTAATGCTCTTATTAAGACTATAATAAATAAATTTGTGAATTACGGTTCATGCAGGTCCTAGGATTACGTTAGGAACCATAACTCTAACAGCCTGATTTTCTCCCGTAAATGTTAAGAGTGGTTTACGAGCTCAGTGGGGCTAGAAAACCATGGTAAAACCATGATACTATCTCTGAGTACTAGCTCTGACCCAGGGTGGATTGGATTGTGTCCACTATTTCATTAAATTTCGCCAAATTAATAAATTTGCACAAAATCAATGGATAAATATTAATTATGAGGAGGTGTAGATAGTTGACCGTAGATAAATAAGTGGAGAAGATCCCCAACCATCTAATCCCAACATGATATCAGAGATGGGCAAAAATTAGCTATGAATGAAACTAAAAGCTAAAATTGCTATGGATACGACCCTTATTCATCAATGAACCATTGATAAATAAATATCGTATCCATAATAACTTTAGCTATTAGTTACAACTATACTACGTTTCAAACAGAACACTACACCATGACCTACATATCCCTTTTGTCCT
>NW_027115366.1:992601-994715 GCF_000696795.3 Halyomorpha halys | reverse complement strand
TATGAGATCATTTATCAATATTTCCTATTGCCCACAACTGTGTGGCAGATTGTAATATCTATCAATAAATAAATCTAATTAAAAGAAAAGTTACAACTATAGCTAATTTTGCCCATCGTTACATGATATAACATATTCGTATGTACAAGAAAAAACCTCCAAATGTTCTATTGGTTACAATATAGACCTGTGTTTCGGTCCTAAAAGTGTTTTTGATGACATATTTATAGCCTGCTATCTATTAGACGAAATGATCATAAATTTTCTTTTAAAAGCCCACATTATGAGCTGTTAATAGAACACAAGTTTTACAACAAAGATGGCACTCGCATGACTAATAATTCAACCTAATGGACCATAAAGGAAGGGAGAGCCCTTATTTTCGATATTAAATCCTGACTCGATTAGTGAACAAAAAGGCTCCGCTATCTAAGCGATTCCAATTGTGACCCGAGGTCAGTCAATAAGTGAAATCGATACTAAGATCGAATTGGCATTATTGCCTATACTCATACTGGTAGATGTAATGTTCTTCCAGAATATAAATTATATCGATGAGCCGAAAGTGGAAATCGATACTAAGATCGGATAGGCATTATTGCCTATGCTGGTACTTGTAGATGTTCTAATGCTCTTCCACAATATAAATTATATCGTTGAGCCGAAAGTGGAAATCGATATTAAGATAGAATTGGCATTATTGCCTACACTGTTACTAGGACTTAAATGTAGAATGACGTCACGCAACAGACTAGCTGAGCTCGTCACCGTTTTATTTGTCGTGTTAGGTTACTTACTGGTATACTTTGTGTTAGTATTTTTTTTGGATGTTTTTATAACTAATGGTTGATGATAATAATAATGTAATGACATTTGTCAATTAGCTCACCTTGACTCTCTTCCTTTCAAGCGAGAAGATCAACAAGACACTCAGTAGCCAAACTCTAACACAATTTCCTCGCTTCACTCAATTTAGGCATGTAATAAATTACTTTAACACAAACTTAGAAGCAAAAAATAACAAGAAGTTTTGAATCGAAAGGTTAAAAAACAAGTTCCTCAAAAAATCTGCTAAAAGCTCTTATGTATTTAACATGACTTTAAATAGGGCTGCTCAAAATCCAATACTTTTAGCATGGTAAAACATTTTACATTTCACACAACGACATGAATACCCCTACTAGAGGCAACGTTGCGGCCGAAATTTCAGATCTTCATCAGGGGCAAAAATTAAAACAATATAAAAACTACAATGATTAAATAGTTGTACAGAAAAACAAGAAAATTAAGAAGATAACAGATAATATAATATTCTGTTGTTATAAATGTGAGAAATTAGAAAACCCAATAAAATAAAATATATAAGGAATTTTAATATTTATGTATATATATAATTAATTTATACAAATGGGAGTGGGTAGCTCATTGGTAAAGCACTACTAACTCGAAGGGTCCTGGATCGAATCCGGCTGCGGCAGATAATGTTATTATGTTACTACAGCCGAAAATTTTTAAGGGGAAAAGATAAATAAAACACATGTAATTAGCATGTAATTTAAAAAATTTTATGGATGTGACTACGTATATTGTTTTTTTTTGTTCTCTCTGCGTTGGTTTTCCTCTTACTTTTTCTGGCACAAAGACAAATTACAATTTACCTATTCATATAATATGCTATTCTACCTGTATGTAATTATGTTATTTAATTACATGTTCACATTGATACAGTTTTTCAATTTCAGTCACTTTTTAAATATTGCTCGATTTAAATATCTTTTCATTTTAAGCTAATAATTCAAAAGTGATATAGGACTGTCGCCCCACGGGGGTCTTAGCGGGGAAGGATTGCCTTTTTTTTTGTTATGATCTTCTCTTGTGAGATTGTGACATGTACATCGACCAACCTACTCGCTATAATTGTCTGTACGATAATTAATATGTTGTCTCCTACCTCCTCTCTCCAATGATCCGCAACGTATGTATGATTCGTTAGAGAAATTAAATGCTAATCAACTGAAATTATCAGTAGCAATGTATAAATAAATCAAAAATAAAATAGTCAAAGCAGTAGAACAGTTTAAAAAGTAAATAAATAAGTTAAAAATACATAAATA
>NW_027115366.1:988316-992021 GCF_000696795.3 Halyomorpha halys | reverse complement strand
TGGCGGCGATCTCAACTGGTCTATTGTGTGACGTCATGCTCCATTTAACAGACCAAGTAACAGACTCTCAGCCATGTTACATGTTATTTCGTTTTACCACGTTAAAGAAGGCAATTTTTTTCGATTTAACATGAGTTTTTCCATTTAACACGCTTTAACATGTTAAACCAAAGATCATGAATACCCCTATTGTAAGGTTCCTTTGGCAAATTAGAACGGGAAAGCATTGCCAGAGTGAATAATATAGAAATATCTTTTTTGAAACGAGTGAGAATTAGTATCAACTCAAAGTAGAATCATAAGAGAAAGTTACGAGATGCGAACACATCAGAATGTGTTATAATAGATTACGTTTTTGTTTTGATTGAAAAAAAATTAATAAACTTCGAAAAATAACCAGATTTATCTTCTTATACACAAATAATGCCGTCTCCTCTCTCATCTTGAAGACAATTAAGAAGATATCTGAGAATTAATTACACACTAACAGTAAACTGTCGATAAATATCGAGAAGAAGATAGCGCAGGGATGGGAAGGTGTAGGTACCCACCTTCTAATTGATGGCTAGGGCTGAGACAGATAGCCCTATCTTAGGCAACTAATTGGCCTCCCGCTAGTCTCTTAGTACCTTTCTAATAATCCTTATTTATTTTAGTTCGTGTTTATTGTCTTTTATTTGCTGTCTATTTGGAACAACACTTCATCTGTAACGAATCCATCTAGTTGTAAGAACTCATCGAAATCAGTCTGTATACTGATTCGTTTAACATACTCGGTGTTCTATGCCTGTTTTTGTGGTTTAAAGGTCAAATCTGTGTGCTATAAATGTCTTTATAAACAGAGATCACTTGCCTCTCTCCTTCCCTTCAGTATGTTTCAATGATAGTTGATGTCCCTGAAAAGGTTGACATTCACTAGTACTGGTCGACTTACACTGAACGACTTTGTGTGAATTGAAGAACAAGCTTTAACTAGTAAAAGTTAACAGTCCTCAACGAAAGTCAACCTAGCATAAAATTCTGTAGGGAAAGTTAAAAAGATCTAGTTAGGAACTCCTCCTTCTTAATGTATTTTTTTTATTACACTTTTCAATCAATATAAACTAAAATATTAAACTATATATCATGCCAATAAAATAAATTAGTAAATAGTTATATATTATACGATACTCTGATATCCTTCAATTTAAATCCTCAGTGCATTCCCGCAATACCCGCTCACGGGCTTCAGACTTATATGTAACTGGCCATTGAACCGCAGCTTTTGGTAGATCTTTCTTCATCCCTATGGAATTCTATTCCCTCTTTCATTCGTAGTTCTAATACCCTTACAACCTTCAAATCCCGTATCTTCGACCACCTTCTGTCCACCCAATTCTGGAAGAATAACAATTGAAAGTTTCAAACAAGATTTATATATTTCTGTACTTAATGTCTCAGATTTTTGTTTATTCTTGTAAATATGTACATTAGCAGAAATTGTACCTTTCCATTTATTACTTTCCATTTAGTTTAATTATATTTGATTTTTTTTTCTATTACTTATTATTAGAAGTGTTTGTCATCTTATGTTTTATGATATGACATATGATTTTACTTTATTTATTATATTCTTATTTTATATATTCTGTTAATTATTGTTGTTCATTTTTATCTTTTTAAATTAATTATTTTATTATATTTTATGACGTTTTATAATTTCATTTTTATTTTGTATTTCACTCTAAGGCTCTGAAGCCTGATTTTGACGCCTGTACATTTTTCAAAGGGGATCAATCCCAGAATATATAAAGATTATTGTTATTATTATTATTATACAAGTTGAGCTATATTTCTGTTGTTGCGGGTTATAACCTACCCTATTATTATTATCATTTTATTATGTCTTATTTAGGTAACATTTTTTTATGCTAGCTGCGCTCGCTCAAACAAGAAAATAAATAAACTCTCAAATGACATTTTTTAATTGATGTCGGGCTAATATTCACATGGATATAGTCTATTTTACAGTGCCAAAATAAAATCCCCAACAACAGAAATATACTTCGGCAAGTCTTATACATAAATACCTAATAAATTTAGAAATGTATGTATATTCATGACTATCTGGATTAATTATAATAGGCCCTGCAGGAAGCAATAATCACTAAACGGGCTCATTTAACCTTCACTAGTGATTAACCTTTTTTTAAAGGCAATCCACAGCAAAGGTGATATTTGGCTAGTTATCTATACAACCTATTATAACCGTGGTGGGGGGATAAAGTTTTTCATTTTATGAAACTGTGACTTAATGGAAAAGTGAACGCCCCCAGACCGGCCGCAGATCTCAGAGCGATAGACCTAGGCCTTACCATCTGAGCTACAGACAGCCCTAATTATTAACCTTTAGCATTAGCACTTTTCCTAAAGATGTACGTCGTTAAACAGACCAAATTATTTACATATAATATCTAATATCGATATTGTAACATAAAAGATTGAGAAGAAAAAATATATAGTATATAGTAGTCCAATATGTGTAAATAGTTAAATATGTAAGGGTGTTTTTTTGAGCCCGATAGAACTTGAAATTGTAAAAAATAACACAAAAAATTAAATTGTAATCAAAATTTTTTTTTTTATTCGAAAGATCAATACGTGACATTAACATTTGAAAATGATTTCGGGCATATGGGCACCGCGGCTGTTCTTGACGAAGCGCATTCTGGACGTCCAATTTTGGCCGTATGTCACGAATAACACGAACAATGCTGGCCTCCAAGGCGTCAATTGTTGCTGGTTTATCAGCATAAACCAGTGACTTCACGTAGCCCCACAGGAAATAATCGAGAGGTGTCAAATCGCACGACCATATGCGGCAATCTTGCTTATTAACAAACCCGTTAAGCCAAAAATGCGCCTCATCGCTGAACACAATTTTACAGAATGCGCTTCGTCAAGAACAGCCGCGGTGCCCATATGCCCGAAATCATTTTCAAATGTTAATGTCACGTATTGAATCTTTCGAATAAAAAAAAAATTTTGATTACAATTTAATTTTTTGTGTTATTTTTTACAATTTCAAGTTCTATCGGGCTTAAAAAAACACCCTATAGTATATAGTAGATAGTAAATCTAGTCCATTTTCACTAGAAGTTTGTTCTGTTTTTTTTATAATCGAACCTATTCTCTAGACATTTTTCATAACAATTGGTTTTTATTTATTAATTAAAAAAAATAGGCTTTCATTTTAGGTATTGCCATAAGGAAAAAAAAATCGATATGTATTTTTTTAATATAAGTATGAATATAACGATATTTTTCTTATACCCCCAACGTAGTCCCACCACCTTAAGAATACTTATACAAAACAATATGTAACGTTGTGAAACATAACTTTACGACTTTGACCTACATTGGCAAACGAATGAGTCAGTTGTTAGCATTTCCGTAGTGCGTGTCCTTCAACTATGTCATCGTTTGGTGATAACAGATAAATATATATTAAAATAAGAAAAGAAATATATATTTTATAGGAAGATAGTTCGGGGAGTGGTCAAAATAGTAAAAAGAATTTAAAAGAAAAGAAAAACTATTTTGATACCTTTATTGAACAGCACTCGGACTATCTTTGAAATATTATTTTTTATGTAATTACCAGTGATGCGGCGAGAGGGATGCGCTGGGATCTCTTGAGCTCTGCTCTACCCCTCACACGTTGGG
>NW_027115366.1:985418-987296 GCF_000696795.3 Halyomorpha halys | reverse complement strand
ATTTTAGTATGTATGAGATCATTCATCAATATTACCTATTGCCCACAACTGTGTGGCAGATTGTAATATCTATCAATAAATAAATCTATCAATTTCAAAAAAAAAAATTTTTTTTATGTATATATTTTTATCATCTTTCTTCTCGCACAAAGTTATATTAAAATATACAGACCTCTGCAATTACAGACTAAGTTAAACAAAAAATGTATTATGATTTATTTATACTTAATTATTTTAATTTTAATTCACAGATTATAAACATGGGCATATTAAAATTCTCGAGGGCTTGGCATTCGTTCCTACTCCCACTACCATAGCGAGGATTAAGATAACTTGGTAATCCGAGAACTGTAAATTTTACCTGACGTAATCAGTAAATATACTCAACAATCTGACTAGTTGTTCCCTCCAAAACATATGTATACAGTAGTATATACAGATATACTAATATACATGTGTATACAGTAGTTGTATACAACAGCCTGTATAGTTTAGTATTGGATATAACCAGGTTTCGACTAGTCAAATTGTGTAAGGGGGAAAAAACTAGAAAAACATAAGAACACTAAATGATCTTAACCCGGCATGAGTGTCTTACTTTTATTATCCTTTAAGAGGTACCCCGTGAGCATTTGTCTCATTTGTACAATTTATATAATTGGGTGTGATGATGACAATGATCTTTACGATTACTCTCAATACAATTTGAAATTGAAATCGTAAATTGTAGCTTTTACATCAAGGGTTGAGTAAGCCATATTTCGTAAAAGATCTTATTTCCTTGGCTCATGATTTAAAATAAGAAATATAGAGAGATGGCTGTGCTAAGGAGTAGTGAAGATGTACAAATTGTGACATGATTTCTTAGAAGAAATTATGAGGTTTAAGGTGCATGAATATGGGACAGTGGTCCCGAAACGTGGTGATAACTTTAATAAAGAAATTTCATTAAATTGGATTAACCTCAAATTTTAATTAATTGGTCATTAACCTCAAAAGAATTTTTTTTTTTAAGAATTGACTCACCAAACTTCCTATAAAGATAATCCAGATTAAAATAAGAAGTTTTCAAAAAATTTTCATTGTCTGTCATATTGTTCAATTTGTAGATTCTTTCAGACACTGGTTACATATTTTATACATATCTTCTTGCCTACATGATATTATATTTCATATTTCACTGTTTTTAATCTACTACCATCTAATTCCACGATTATCAATCAATTTATTTTTTTACTATTCAATTTTCGGTTATAAATTTTTTTATCATTTGTGATTCGATTCAATGTTTTGTATAATTCCAAATTTGTTTGTATACTATTGCTTTTCAATTTTATGTTTCTCTAAATGTTGTTATCTCTTTTGTTCTATAGCTCTGATGAAGACCTGAAACTCAGGTTAGTTTATTCTCCACCTGCTTGTATCATGTCACTATGTCACCTACAGCAAATTTACTTGTTCTATATATGTGTATACAGTTGTAAATAACAATAAATAAATTATTAAAAAAAAAAATACATGTCCGATCATAGATTGATTAGTGTGTGTAATGTAGCAACCCGATGTATTTGGGAAGCATGGATGATCAAAGCATTTCTCTCTCTCTCTCGACCGGACCCCCAACCATCTTCTCATATAGATATATATAGGTAATTAAATATGGAAGTAAAAAAAACATAATTAATGAAATATAAATATAAATTTATATAATGCAAAATAAAAACGGAATATGAATATTTTAATTTATTAATAATAATTAAGTTATGGAAAATCAAAGGGAAAAACATATTACCTATTCTTTCTGTCTGTTCAACTTATTTATTTGGACAGGTATGTTGTCCTTATGGCTCTCTACTCATTTATTGTCATTTTTTTTTT
>NW_027115366.1:973637-985178 GCF_000696795.3 Halyomorpha halys | reverse complement strand
TTCATTTTGTATCTTTTTAGCCCTGATGAAGCCCTTCCAAGTGGGGCGAAACGTTGGAAAATAAATAGTTGTAAACTATTTTTGTTTCACTATTGACCGCAACCCTGACCATCTCCCTCTCCCTATATATCAATTTTTACGGTCAACTATACATACATATATTACCTATTACGTTTTACTTCCACTTCTTTCATTACTTTATTTGTATCTATTTTCAGTCTGTATTATTAATTTAATCCTTCTACATATCCTTTTATTTATTGGTTGTAATCTTGTTTTTGTTTTTAGTTCTGAAAATTCAGGACGAAATGTTGGCACTATTATATAATTTTTTTTTACTTATTTGTGTTATTCTCTGACCGCATCCTTAACCATCTTCTCCTCTTAATAAAAAATTAGGGTGGAATAACTGACATTTTTCTTCTCTTGTGCTTTTGTGTTACTTGTGTTACTATAACTTGTAAAAAAAAAAAAAAAAAAAGATGGACTCTTGACAACTAAGTATAGACAGCACTTGTTGCTATGCCACTGATGTTGCCTCACAGATGTTAGCAGAGATCCAGCACGCTTCAAGGATATTATTAATATAATTATGATCTCAGTTGGACATATAATAAAAACCTAACTAGAGGAAGGTCTGCACAGGACGTCCATCGATTAAATATAACTTTCTACTCCAAAGGATCGGGAAATAAGTCCGGACAGCAGATGGCACATTCTCGCCCGGCTAATTTTCTTACTTTCCTAGCTAATGTCGCGGTGAGTAGCGACGCAGTCATGAATGACTCCTCCTTTTCTTGAAGACGCTACTGATTTTCCTCGCTGGTTTCCTTCATCTTGTAATATAACGTTTCCGTCCCACACGTTTCCTGTCTAATCTTGCTTCCGTTCCTCGGTAATAGAGCCTTCCCTTGGCCGGCACGTGGTACCGGTAGATCCTATCTCCTTTTTAATATCTCCTGCGACAAGTCATAACCGTGACCGCTTCCTCAGGTCCTGAAGATATCAGGAATATCCATGTAATGGTAGTCGACAAAGGATACACCTGACATGTGTAGTCTTCAATGAAAATCATAACTTAACTGACTACGCTGCCTAACGTGTGTCAATTATCGCAGGTTTATTAGTTGATTTATGTGATTAATTAATTAAGGTAAATAATTAATCCGCGACCGATGAGGATTTTACAAAGGATTTTGGATTGTAAGGATTGGATATGAGAGTAATTCGAAGGTTTAGTGGAGCCCCAAAGCTCAACTCCATATGTCCAGATTGGCCTTATTACAGTCATGTAGATCAGTATTTTGTAATGAGTTGGAAGTTTAGACCGTTTGTCTAGAAGGTGCTGCTGAAAAATATCGTTTATTATCACCTAAACTTTAACTAAAGAGGGAAAGAAGTAAAGGTGAAGGGAAAGAAATTTTCCCTCTTCATAGGCGGTTAATGTTATAAATTATGTACTTAGCAACCTACAGTCTGGTCAAGAAGTAATTGTTCCCACCTTTTTCAGAGAAGCGAAATTAAATAATTACCCGTTTTAATTTATTGGACACAAGAGTTAGGGGCCCTTTAGATCGTGGGGCCCTGTGGGCAAGATGGCACTGAAACCTCTGAGAATGACAGTCGAAAAAAACAAGAAATAAAATGAAGGAGAGAACAAGAAGACAGAGGGGTAATATAAGACGAAGCGAAGATAAAAGGGACTTGAATGACATATAGAGTTACCAATTTAATGAATGATCAGTCGATGAGGGTATTCAATGTCTCTTCATTCGATAATAACTACTTAATCATTCCTTTCATTCAATCCTTTCATCAGTTTCACAGACCATTTCTTCTTCGCTCATTAAATCACACATAAATAGTTTGTTCTAGTTTACTGGATCAAATGCATTACGTGTGTGGTCACAGTAGAACTAAAAGTATATACAGATTTTTGCTACGCATTTACTCTAATTTTTTGTTTCCCTCGGAGAGGGGGGAGGAGATGCCAAAACCCAACTCTCCTTCTTAGCAAAAATGACGATAAGGGAGGGGGATCAGGCCATACCTCTTGAAGGCAACTTTACGGTGAACTTGAGAAATTTCTCATATTAATATAATTATTTATAAAAATCTTCATTTAATCGCAAATTTAAAGATAATAGAATTTGTAATAAATGTTATTTCCAAAAATTTAGTATATCTATTATAAAAATCCACCACAACGTTTTCACGTTACCCACCCCCATTATTGGCTGAAGTGGCCCACGTAGAACCAAGTCCCGTGTAGCCAAAAGAATTAACAGAACAAATAATTATCTGCCCCAACTGGATTCCAAATGGATCCTTGGAGTTAGTTGCAGAGCGCCTTACCACAGTGCCACCCCACTTCTGTATTCATTAATGTACGTCTTAAATATAATATAGTAGGCTAAGGCAGGTTGTCAATGAAAATTCTACATCTACCATCAAGGTCATCGGTTTAGTACTTTGCAAGGGAGCATTGTTTTTATAACGGTGATGCATAGAGGTGATTTTTTTTAAGATCACGATCAACCACTTAATTATGGGCTCTGTAACTCACATGGTTGACTCACTACTACAATTTAACATAAATTAATTATCTGCCACTTGGTAGATGATAACTCGGGTTCTAGGGTAATTAGACTCAGTTTTTTTGGAGTTAGTAGCATTGTGTCTTACCAAAGTGCCACTGCGCTTCATTATCAAGGATCCCCTTGTTTCTAAAAATTGTAAAAAAAAATAAATAAATAAAAGTAATTAATTAAAATTGGACCAAACTTTTATGTACTTTTAATTATGTTTATTTCAAACAAAATATATATGAATACAACATGTAAATAATTGTCGTTTTTCCAGAATCCTTATGAAAGTATTTCGATTTTACTTTCACTTTTTTTACTTATTATGAAATACTTAGTAAGGGGAAGTATTTTCAGTCTGAATAATAAATAAAAATATCTGTTTCGAAATGTAGAAGAAATAATTTGATTTCGCTGTAGAGTTGTAAGTGAAAGTTGTGTAATCTTAGTCACCTGTAAATTAGTCTTTATAATACTTTTTCCCTTACTGAGCTCATTTAAAATATTTTATGAAAATATGTGTGAAATCGTAAAACTGGTCCCGTGGGAATGATATCAATGTTAACAATGCCCAAACTAATTTTGCTCTTCTCGGGCGAATGTAATTTTTAATTTCAGCCCACAACGTGACCTTCTCTATAGGCATTATCGTGAACAAGTTTTTAAAATGAAAAGATGCCATCCAGATCTAACTAACCTTAACTAATCCCAAGATGGTGTAGCAAATGATAAAAGCAGCCGAAGGAGAAAATGTTTTTTATTTTGAGGAGAATGAACCGAACGAAGTCTTATAGAGAGCGATATCTGATTCACTGCATTGTCGTTCCAACTACTTTAATTAGCTCTTATTATAGTAAGTAGAGAGCGGGGGTAATCAGTTCTTAACACTTTCAATTCCTAACTGTAACAACGGTTTTGTCTCAGTCGATTAGGATAATTGCTCAAACCATAATGAGTTTAAAAATAAATCAAAAGGCTATTCTCGGCTAAATATTGAGGGTAAAGACTTTTTAAAATTTATTTAATGTGACTTACAACTGTACAAATAATAAATACAATAAGTAAATTTAAATTAGAAGGTCCCGTGACCATCTTATTTTTAGACACCTCGGAGGATTATCAGGGATTGTTAAGGATCAGAGATTAAGAATTAATGGGTTAGGATGGTTAAGGAGTTTGGAATGAAATTGCACATATTTTGGGCCAAATCTGCAACGAATATTAAGGTCTTTGTGGATGAGTTTATTTGTAACGTAATAAGGAGCATCAAGGATTTTGGATTGTAAGGATTGGATGCGGGAGAAATTCGATGTTTTGGTAGAGCCCCAGAGCTCAATTCCATATGTCCAAATTGGCCTGATTATCGTATTTATAATTTTTTGTAGTGAATGGGAAGTTTAGAGCGTTTGTCAGGAAAGTGTTGTAGCAATCGAAATCTACGAGCAGTTTCTTGTCGTTTTAGTCTTGTATGTGGATTGAGAAAAAATATATACTCAAAAAAAGCTCTATATGGTCATGCATAATTATATTTGATTAAGATTTAAAAAAATACTCAATATACATGCATAAAAAAATTAATACATTTAAATAAAAATAGTAAATATATAACTGATAATTTTTTTTTAATAATTTATTTATTGTTATTTACAACTGTATACATATATATACAACAAGTAAATTTGCTGTAGGTGACATAGTGACATAATACAATCATGTGGAGAATCTACCCACTGATAGAACTCCAATAACATTTCTAGAGGAGAAGATCTCGAGGCCATCTTCTTTTCAGAGGATTATTTGGTAATGAAGGAGAAGCCAGCTTAGAAACAAATGGATTTGGGTGGTTGAGAAGTTTATTGTGGAAGAACGGTATCTGCTTCTGCCAAATCTGCAACGAATATTAAGGTCTTTGTGGATGAGTTTATTTGTAACGTAATAAGGAGCATCAAGGATTTTGGACTGTAAGGATTGGATGCGGAGGAATTCGATGGTTTGGTAGAGCCCTAGAGCTCAATTCCATATGTCCAAATTGGCCTGATTATCGTAATTTATAATTTTTTGTAGTGAATGGGAAGTTTAGAGCGTTTGCCAGGTAAGTGTTGTAGCAATCGAAATCTACGAGCAGTTTCTTGTCGTTTCAGTCTTGTATGTGGATTCCAAGTAAGTCTCTTGTCAAGGACTTCGGGAGTAATATGGAGGGAAGGGCTTGTCAAGGAGTATTTACCATTCAACATGACTTTAAATAGGACTGCTCATAATCCTGTACTTAAAAAATTCAACATGGTAAAACATTTGACATTTAATACATCATTAATACCCCTATTAGGAGGTCTCGAGACCATCTTTTTTTTCAAGCGTCTCCAAACATTGTTAGGAAGGAAAGGAATTTTTGGTTTTCTTTTGACCGCACCCTCCGACCATCTTTTTCATAATTTGAAATAATATGGCAATCATTCATATGTTTAATAAAAAATGTATTGAATCGTGTTAAATTTTTACCGAAATTCGAAATAAAAATCATGACAGGACGAAATCTAATACTCCTGTGACTTAGTGACTCTAAGTTCCGCCAATCTCTATTCTTGGTAAACGTACAAGAGCCCAGTGAAAAAATAAAATCAGTTATTTCACCTCAATTTTTTATTAATTGTTTGTTATTAGCTATCATATCAATAAGATGTATCGTTTTTATTTTACTAAGTAATGTCGTTTTTATTTTATTTTTTTTTTACACTGACTAATGTAGATAGTCCCAGCCTGGGTTTACTTTGTTATTATCTTATGAAATATCATGAAAAGCCCCACTCCTACGAAGATAAACATTATAAAAAACATTAGATTAATGATTGTTTGCGAGTGGTTTATTTAATTATTAGCACAAACATATTTGATCCAAATATACTCTCAAAATTTATTTCTAAAAACTCTCCAACGTTTCGGCCCTGAGGCCATTTTCAAGTGGCCTATATGTCAGAAAGTGGAAATAGAGACAATAATTTATGTGAAAATGTATTAAGTTTAAAATATAAAACGTTTTTCAATTAAAGAATCAATTTAAACTCTTATGATATTATTTTCATATTTTATTTATTTTACCCATATCTTGGTAATTAACCTGCAGGAAATTTTTTTAAAGAATATGACATCAATATTAAAGGTATAGTCAAAAATATTAGTATGTTGTTATGGAAACAATGCTATTAATATAAAAACAAAAAAAATTATAGGTTGTCTTCTTGAAAATGGCCTGAGGGCCGAAACGTTGGAGAGTTTTTAGAAATAAATATTGAGAATATATTTGGATCAAATGTGTTTGTGTTAATATTTGTTATAAATAGCATTATAGTACACTAAACTAGCTTTGAGTTCTAATAAACATCTCCACCTCCTAATAGGTCTCGAGACTATCTTTTTTTTCAAGCGCCTCCAAACATTGTTAGGAAGGAAAGGAATTTTTGGTTTTCTTTTGACCGCACCCCTCGACCATCTTTTTCATAATTTGAAATAATATGGCAATCATTCATATGTTTAATAAAAAATGTATTAAATTTTTTCTTTCATATTACCGTCAAAGTTTAATGCATATAATATTGCTTACAATTTCCCAAAAGCTAAGAATGACAAAACCACTTTTGTGATCGAGAATGGCAGAACACTGAAGCTAAAGGGGTCAAGAGCAGCGGCAATGGGGCATGTGGCGCGCATGTGTTCATCTTCTGGGTCATTCAGCTTCAGCAATCCTCTGTTCAAGGACCGTTTCCACGCGACAGATATCTGCCATGCCAGTAATTGAGAGAAAGTATGATAGTTCTTGTATACACGCTGATAGTGAACCTATACTCTTCAAAATTTCAACTTGGAAAATTCAATAGCTCCCGAGACAAAGCTTAAGCAACATTTCATAGAAAAATCTACTGAAAAATAAATTGTGAATTTACTGTAGGAAATCTATATCTCAAGAACCATGAGACGTGGAGATGTTTATTAGTACTCAAAGCTAGTTTACTATAATGCACTACTATAATAATGTACTATAATGCTGTTTATAACAATTATTAACACAAACACATTTGATCCAAATATACTCTCAATATTTATTTCTAAAAATTCTCCAACGTTTCGGCCCTCAGGCCATATTCAAGAAGACAACCGATAAATTTTTTTGTTTTTATATTAATTGCATTGTTTCCTTAACAACATACTAATATTTTTGACTATACCTTAAATATTGATGTCATATTCTTTAAAACATTTTCCTGCAGGTTAATTGCTGCATATCTCTCATATCTTTAAAATAAATTAAATATGAAAATAATATCATAACAGTTTAAATTGATTCTTTAATTGCAAAACGTTTTATATTTTAAACTTAATACATTTTCACATAAATTATTGTCTCTATTTCCACTTACTGACATATAGGCCACTTGAAAATGGCCTGAGGGCCGAAACATTGGAGAGTTTTAAAAATAAATCTTGAGAGTATATTTGGATCAAATATGTTTGTGCTAATAATTAAATAAACCACTATCAAGCAATCATTTAATAAATGATTAATCTAATGTTGTTTATAATGTTTATCTTCGTAGGAGTGGGGCTTTTCATGATATTTCATAAGATAATAACAAAAAGTAAACCCAGGCTGGGACTATCTATATTAGCCAGTGTAAAAAAAAAACAATAAAACAAAAACGACATTACTTAATAAAATAAAAACGATACATCTTATTGATATGATAGCTAATAACAAACAATTAATAAAAAATTGAGGTGAAATAACTGTTTTTTTTTCACTGGGCTCTTGTACTTTTACCAAGAATAGAGATTGGCTGAACTTAGAGTCACTAAGTCACAGGAGTATTAGATTTCGTCCTGTCATGATTTTTATTTCGAATTATGAAGTATCTTATTCGTTATAAGGAGTTCAATTTTATCTATAAACGTATTGGCTCTAAAAAAATCGAGTTTCTAGTTGTAGAGTTTTGACTGTATATAACTTATCCTTAGTTAAATCGATATGAAGATCCAACTATCGATGCTGCTCAAGATCTTGTTGCAGTAGCAGGATGAGATCCTGGGTGGTATCAAGAAGAGGAACAACATGTTTAATAGTGAACGAGTCAATTAAAGTGGTTGTGGTGCGGCGGGCTGGACGCTGTGGCGCCCGTCTGCGACACATGCCATTCTAGTCCCTCCCAGCTGAATTAACAAAACCACGGTTCGTCTTGTCACTTACCGAAGAAATGTTTTTTCTGTACCATATATTCAAAAAAATGCATACTCTACAGCTGTGAATTAGAAGGATATTGCCAGGATTATCGGTCTTGAGATACAAAAATATTGTAGAAAGATAGTCCGGGTGGCGGTCAATGAAGAAACAAAATAATAAAAAAAAACTATCTAATGTTAACCAACGTTTCGCCCCACTTTGCAGGACTTCGTCAGGGTTAAATGAAAAAAAGATACAAAGAAGGTATAAGAAAATTAGAAAAAGAGAATAAAAAAATATTTTCGAAAAAAGTAAAAGATAAATTGAGTTAAAAAATATAAATAAATCTTTTCCTTTTTTTTTTAAATAATTTATTTATTGTTATTTACAACTGTATACATATATACACATCAAGTAAATTTGCTGTAAGAGATGTTATGGCATGATACAAACATGTGGAGAATCTACCCATTGATAAAACTCCAAAAATATTTCTATAGGAGAAGATCTCGAGACCATCTTCTTTTCAGACGCCTAGGAGGATTATTAGGTAGTGAAGGAGAAGCCAGGTTAGAAACGAGTTGGTTTGGGTGGTTGGGAAGTTTATTATGGAAGGATTGGTATCTGGTACTGGCCAAATCGGCAACATAGGGGACATTGAGGTCCTGATGGATGATTTGCTTTGTGACAAAGTAAGGAGCATTAAGGATTTTAGACTGTAAGGATTGGATTCGAGAGGAATTAGAAGGTTTAGTGGAGCCCCGTAGCTCAACTCCGTATGTCCAGATAGGCCTTATGACAGTCATTTAGATCAGTATTTTGTAATGGATTGGAAGTTTGGACCGTTTGTCTAGTAAATGTTGTAATAGTCGGAATCGACGAGCAGTTCCTGTCTTTTCAGTCTTAAATAAAGATGAATTGGAAACTAATTAATAATAGATACAGCCATGTGTGATAGAATTGGAAATGTAGAACAAGAGTAATAAATAGTAAAACAATACTTACTGGAAATAGTAACAAAGATAGTAAATAGTAAGTGAAAGTGATAAACTGATATATAAAGTGAATATAGTAAAGAATTTATTTATTTATAATTTTCTTAAATTTTATAGTCACATTCTACATTATTTGTATCATTCATTTAGCCTTGACGAATCCCTGAAACGTGAGACGAAACGTTGATACCATTAAATAGTTTTTTTTACTATTTTGTAGCTTTATTGATGACCAACCGAACTTTCTCCTTCCAATGACTAACAAAAAATAGTTATAACTTAATTTCTAACATAACGACGAGATAGTTGACCGTGAATGAATGATACGAGGAGAAGATGGTTGGGGGGGAGGGTGCGGTCAAAATATAACACAAATAAGTTGAAATAACTTATTTAATCGTGCTAACGTTTCGGCCAAAATTTCTAGCCTTCATCATGGCTAAGAAGAAAAAATAAGATAACCAATGAATATAAAAAAATATATATATAATCAGAATGAAATATAGTAAATAATTGTACAGAATGAAATTAATAAAATTAAAGAGATGAAAGAAGTGGAAAATAAATTTTCCATTTATAATATATAAATAGAAACTTTATATATACATTTTATTTCCACTTCTTTCATCACTTTTAATGATTTCATTCTGTATTATTATTTCCTGTATGTCATTCTGTTTGTATTTTATTTTTTGTATTCATGGGTTGTTATCTTGTTCTTTGTTCTTAGCCCTGATGGAGGCTCTAAATTCTGGCCGAAACATTACCACGGTTAAATAAGTTATTTAAACTTATTTGTGTTATATTTTGACCGCACCCCACAACTATCTTCTCCTCATTTAATTTCCAACGTTTAGACCCACTCTATAGTTATTTATCAAGGCTAAACTAAAAACTTCCCGGGGTGACCAGCCCTCTTGGGAGGCGAGTTCTTTCCATTTCTTCTTCCAGAAATCCCTGTCCCTCGAACATATCGATCTATCTTTTCTTTTGACGTCTTCTTCTTTGAAGGTCCTATGGAGTCCATTCTGTGGCAGTTTTTGACCGTCTGTTATCTTCACACCGAAGGAGATGCCCTGCATATTTCCATTAGCTCAATCTTGTCATCTTCAGTGTGTCAGTGAGTCCTGTTTCTTTCTGGATTCAAGCATTTTTTATTCAATCTCTTTCTCTCACATTCACAATCCTATATTATAATATTATTTTGCCACATCTGTAATTTCCTCTCCTGAGCTATAGTCAGTGACCACTGGGCTAATGCAACCATCGAAGACCAAAACTTGTTCCAGGCGAGTGCCAATCTCCTCTGGACCTCTTTTGCTCCTCTACTCGTGAATGATATTAACTGACCCAGATAAATATATTCTTCACCATATGCCAACTTATGATTAATAATTTCACACTCCCCTTTTACGCCATTTGTCATAAGTTTCGTCTTCTGGTAGTTAGGATAAAGACCAACCTCTTCACACAATGCCAGAAGCTGCTTCACCATTTCTCTCAGTTGTTCCATGCCAAGGAAGACACGCAAAATCGTGAAGCGATAATTATAATTAAATTATAGCAAATAATATAAACACAAGATAAAGAATATCTCATTAATATGATTACATCTTTCTACGCATTCATATCTATAAAATTAATATTAAGTGATAATAAAAACTATTAAACTATGTTTCAACTATAAATAATTTTTACTATCTCTAATTGTAAACTAGCAAAACTGATCAAACAAGAAAAATAATTTCTTATTTGCATTCAAAGAACAGATAACATAAAATAAAACGAAAATGATTTAAATTATATGAAAATGCACAAATTTCAAATGAACAAAGAAAATAAAAATAAGATGCTCAGTGAAATTGATAAATAAATAAGAATCACAAAAAAAGTATTAGGCGATTAATGAAAACAAAAATAATAACAAATAAAAAATATATAAAAGAGAAATATAAAAATACATAATATATATTTTTATATTAATATTAAATATAACATATTTTTATATTTGTCTTTGATCTATTTTGAATTTCTTATTATTTCCGTTTTCATTAGCTGTCTGTTACCTTTTGTAATTCTTATTAATTTATAAACTTCTTGTTAATATTTGATAATTTCAGTGACTTGTATCAAATGATAAATGACATAGCGAAAGTAAGATCGCAATGAGAAAGTAACATGAGAGTGTTTCAGATCCTGTTAAAATATTTGAAAGTATGTTTAAACGAAGGAACTGAGAACGTGACTCAGAAAGGAACAAAACCGTTTCCGTGTATGTGTTCACGAATAAATAAAATATTCTTACAACGTTCACGAAAGAATCATCTTTTTTGTTTGTTATATTATTCATTAATGTTCTCCTTGTTCCAAGTTAATGACCCTGACTCTGTTTGCTAAACAATAAAAATAGCATTTAAGTGTAGTTATGAACTAGGTTTAAAACAATATTTGTAAACTTCGTTTAAAAGACTAAGAACTAAGACTTCTTTAACTATTTTAACGTAGTAACATAAGGCTTTAAATGAGTCGTACAAAACAGTTTATTGATTTAGTTGTTAAATCGAAGTGAAGATACCATACAACATATTTCTAATTGATTTAGATAATCCTTTTAAATTAATTAGATGGATAATTCTAAGAATGATCTTTTTTACTTTAATATTTGTTAATATATATGTATATGTATTGATTGTAGCAGCTTGCATTATTAATCTTCAATAAATAAAATATATATTTCAAATACACTTTAAAT
>NW_027115366.1:970853-973072 GCF_000696795.3 Halyomorpha halys | reverse complement strand
TCTGTCGAATCTCTGTCCTCAAAAACATTTTGAATTACTTAGATGTGTTTTGCTGTTTTTTCAAAATATTTTGTGTCAACATGGGAATGTTTAAAGCTATTTGTCGGGTAAAATAAAGCTATAAACTTTATCTGTTTTACAGTTATAATATGCAAGGGGTGGCTAAATTTTCTTTATATATGATCTACTTACCATCTTATAAGCGTGTCGCGATCAACGTGTCATAGGGGTGTCTAAGGGGGAAGAAGGGGTGTGAAATGCATACTATGTTTATACACTGTGTTTTAGTATCACATGCATTCCCGTGAGCTATGCGTACATAAGTAATGTATATCTTCAAAACTATTTTTTATTTTTTAAATCACTTATTAATTTTTCGAGATTTCCAGACCTAACTTTTGATAGCAGTGTAACCTAAAAATTCGATTTTCCGGTACGTTTTCGAGATAACGTTTTGCTAACTTAAAATGCAATTTAATTTTTTTATCATTTGTAATCTATAAGTTGTTGTATTATTTGTTCGTAATTATGTAATGCTGCACAGTATGGCTGATAATTTGATTTCATTAGTTCACTTTTTTTTGTTTTTTGGGGGGGGCAGGAAAATGTATCATAATAGAATAATATGACTTACTTTTTGCAAATCTATCAAAAACTGGCTGAGTACACATCACACTGAAATACAGATATGAAATTTACTTACGTAAAAACAACTAAAATTATTTAAAGGACCAATAAACTCACGCCCGGATATTAAAATAACATGGATAATTAATAACTTTTGATTCATATAAAATATGTGTGATACTATTGCTAGAAACTTATGTCTTCTACAATCGCTTAATGTCCATGGTATAAGAGATTCCACCCCAGACATAGGGAGCGATAGGCGATCAGTCCAATGTGGTCTCGCGATCGACTTCTTGGCCACCCATGTTAAGTACGATTTGAATCTTTCTTAAGAATAAAAAAAAAGTATTATGGATTCCATTAAATGTATTATATTAACAAAAAATGTTACTACAATATTGATTATTGATTAATACTTGATTTAATTAAATTTATTAATATAAAAATTCCAAAGTTACTTATATGGAAACATTTTAAATTACCATTGAACAAATTTTTCTTTTAGAATACAGAAAGCACTATGTATAAAAATTCTAATTACTTTAGCTACATGTGTAGGTTTTGTACAAATACATACTTGGGAGGGGGACAACCCCTAGAGACAAATGGTTTATTTAGCTATGCTGGTCAAATACATCAGGTTGCTACAATAACACAGCATACCAATCAATCCATGATCGGACATATATACAATACATATCTTTACATTATATAATAATAATTTTATTTTTCTACCTTATCCTTTTACAATCAATACTCGTCTACACACTAAATACAAATATTTTAATTTGTTTATACTATTCAGAAATTTTATTTCATTTGACAATTTTATTTCATTTAATTGGCAAATTAATTCTCCCTGATTCACTCTCTCAGACCCTCTCCAGTGATCCGCTATCCAGGTTCGATCCGTTAAACAAATTAAACCTATTTATCATTAGATAGCAATGTAAAATCTAACCACAGACATAATAGTCACAGCAGTAGATCAGTTTACATAATAACGAATAAATAAAAAAAAAAAAATAAGATATAGATTTTCAAAAAAAAAAAATTGTTATAAGAAATACTTAAATGAATAAATAAGTTAAAAGGAATAATTTAATGAATACATAAGTTAAGGGAATAAATTATACAACTGTTTATTCAATTGTACTATTCGTTGTAATAACTGTAATTTTCATGTATTCTATATTTCAGATTGTATTATTCAAGTATTTATCCCAGCATTTTAAATTGTACAACTCCAATTATTAAATAATTTATATACAAAAGTTCCCAATTTTTCCAGTACATTTTTTTAAAACTAGTATGTATTTATAATGATGTGAAGATAGTTGACCATAGATATATAAGAGGATATGGTCAGGAGGTGTGGTCAGCAGAAAAAAGCACAAATAAATAAAAGCATTATTTATTTGTGCCGAAGTTTCGACCTAATTTTCAAGTCTTCATCAGGGAGTTACAGGAAGAAAATCCTGGCTAAACTGAAATTCTGGCCAGAATCTTCTTCCTATAACTCCCTGATGAAGACCTGAAAATTAGGTCGAAACGTCGACACAAATAAATAATTCTTTGGTTTATTTGTG
>NW_027115366.1:970457-970697 GCF_000696795.3 Halyomorpha halys | reverse complement strand
TCCACAAATTTGATTACTTCGGCTAATATTAATGGAAAGTTTACTGGTTTGAAACTCGATGAGCCTATATTTTTTTTTTCATATTCACGTAGAATACCAGTCAATGAAGAGTTCTCACCACTATCAACTGCCCATCGAGCATTCATTTTATAAAAAGTCCAAGAGGTTAAATAAGTATTAAAATATTTAATATTCCACTTCGTTAAGATATAGATATAAAAATAAAATGTATTATAATTT
>NW_027115366.1:944735-969687 GCF_000696795.3 Halyomorpha halys | reverse complement strand
TTTGTATCATGTCACTATGTCACCTACAGCAAATTTACTTGTTGTATATATATGTATACAGTTGTAAATAACAATAAATAAATTATTAAAAAAAAAAATTATCACTTATATATTTACTACTTTTATTTAAATGTATTAATTTTTTTATGCATGTATATTGAGTATTTTTTAAAATCTTAATCAAATATAATTATGCATGACCATATAGAGCTTTTTATGAGTATATATTTTTTCTCAATCCACATACAAGACTAAAACGACAAGAAACTGCTCGTAAATTCCGATTGCTACAACACTTACTTGACAAACGCTCTAAACTTCCCATTCACTACAAACAATTAGTATACACTACAATAATCAGACCAATTTGGACATATGGAATTGAGCTCTGGGGCTCTATCAAACCATTAATTTCCTCTCGCATCCAATCCTTATAGCAATCCAAAATCCTACGTAAAATCCTTGATGCTCCTTATTACGTTACCAATAAACTCATCCACAAAGACCTTAACATCCCATTCGTTGTAGATTTGGCCCAAAACAGATATACCTCTTTTCATTCCAAACTCCTTATCCATCCTAAGCCATTAGTTCTTAATCTCTCATCCATAACAATCCCTGCTAATCCTTCGAGGCGTCTGAAAAGAAGATGGCCACGGGTCCTGCTAATTTGAATTAATGCTTGAAGTACCACCAATGGGTGGTTCCTTCCCAAGATTTTCGAGTGTAAATGAAACATTCCACATATTTACTTATTGTATTTATTATTCGTACAGTTGTAAATCAGATTAAATAAATAAATAAAAAAGATATTTTTTCTCTATTTAAAACTTTATTTATTTATTAAACTGAGAGAGACCAAAGTGAGATATATAGGTAAACAATAAAAGGGAATAATATTATTAAAAGAAAAGATAAAGAAAAAGTTTAAGAAAAAACAATAATGTACTACTATTATATATTCTAATATTTACTGACTTTATAATATAAAGATTATATACTAAGCCTTAGTATGCTGTATATAACATGTTGTGCAATAAGGTTGGGCGGGATTTTTCATTAAAGTGTTTGTACCTATGTAAAATTTATTTATTTATTAGAAATTATTTTTAAATATATTTTTTATTTGTTCTGTACTGGTTCATTATATTCATCTAGATTTAACGCTGGATATATCTTTAGCATTTTAATATGAATATTAGTAAAGAAATTGTCTTAATAAAACATATATAAAATATTTTATTTTATATATAAGAAGATGGTCAGGGTTGCGGTCAAAAGAGAAATAAAAATAGTTTACAACTTTTTATTTTCCAACGTTTCGCCCCACTTTGCAGGGCTTCATCAGTTTATTCAATTTTATTTTATATTGATACTATTTTACGTCTTCCTTCCTTTTATTTATGTGTAATTTCTTATCACTTTATTTCTACATAATATTTATCCTAGCTTAAATTGCCTTATTGTATCTTATTGTTGTAATATTCTCAGTTTTTTTTTTTGTATCTTTTTAGCCCTGATGAGGTCCTACAAAGTGGTGCGAAACGTCGGAAAATAAATAGTTGTAAACTATTTTTGTTTCACTTTTCACCGCAACCCTGACCATCTTCATATATATCAAACTGGATTTAGTAAATGACACAATGCTTCCTTATTTCAAATACAATAATTTATTTCATATCATCAGCAACAACGTTTCGGGAAATTTCCCCCATCTTCCGGTTGCTAAAAAACCAAATTCAACAAAACCATAAACATGCGCTTACATCAACACTAATATATCATATTTACTTAAGAACTATTTATAAACTATTTACCTGATAACAATAACCTATATATAACATATAATTTTCTCCTTTTTTGTCATTCTTGCTAATATATATTAATATTAATGTCATTTAATGAATAAAAACTATTTTATTTCTACTAGTCCTATAGTACTTATATATCAATTTTTACGGTCAACTATACATACATATATTTTATTTTATACTTTTTAGTAAATGGATTTATATATTTTGTAAATTTATTTCGGATATATTTACCCATTATTATTGGAATCCAGAAACCTGATTATCTTACTGATATGATACACATGTTCAACTTTAAGATAACAGCTGGCTGGCATCTTAGACATTTTCATTCACACGTGTTAAGAGGCATTAGTAGAAGAACACATGTCAAGAGATTTTCGTTCCTGCCTGGATAGGATTTAAATCAGCATATTCCTTCTCTACAGTTTGAGAAAGCCGATTACAAATCTCCTTACACAAAAAGACATTTTAATATGAAAGCAAAGGTCTCAGTTAGAGTCGTGTAAGATGCTTTGAGTACTTACTTTTTTCTCGGGTGTTTTGATTCGAATTTCTCTTTCAACTAAGTAATATCATTAAATTTGATTATATATTAGAATTGTGACAAAAGAAGGACAAGAAACTTTGTGTGTTTTACATAATATAGAAGATTTTAAAATTCTAACTAAAGGATGATAGAATTTAAAATTTTATATCTCTCTCCCTAGATAGTTCCAACAACACAGGTCTATATCCACAAATTTGATTACTTCGGCTAATATTAATGCTTTTTTGTTTGCAGAAGTCGAAAATTTCTTCCTTCACATTTTAAAATATTTCTAAAATCATGTCTCATACAACACAACAGAGGGAAATCAGCACAATAAACAAAATTATATTTAAAAAAATATAAATTTATTGGATTTTTGCTATTAAATAATTTTTTTGATAAATATTGCTGCAGTTCAGGGCGATTTTGATTATTATTATATTAATACAAAAATCATACAAAATCTACTATATTGAAGCAAAATAACAATACAAATAAATAAAAATAGGTAAAAAAAAGTCTGACGAAATTTATTAAATAATGGGATATTTTAGGGCTTTTTATTTGAAAGTGTATTGTTTATTTGATGATGATAATCTCCCTGATTTTTTTTTTTATTTTTATTTTATTTATTTTTCATAAAATCACTATTTAGTCTGAAACTACGCATTAAATTTTATTTTATATTTTTACTGTGTTAAAAAATAAGCCGCTATTATTGTTTTGGCATGACGTCATTTCGTAACATACACATAAACATACACTAATGTACTCAGTGCGAGTGTTATTTTAATTTATTTTGTTTTTAAATTTTTTTTTTAATATTTAAGTAATTATTTATTCTGGGTTATATTTCTTATCGTTCTTGTGTAGCACCTAATTGCAAAAATACAACTATAAAGAGTTTACGATAAACAACTTATCTAAGTGCCAAAAGGTGTCAAAACTAGATATATTTGGTTAAAGCTCACTATACTACATCCAAAATAATTATCGAAACTAAATGATAAATAAAAGTTTTGTGAAGATCATTGCGATTTAAGTATAATGCATGATACAAATAGTAAGTTCATTAGACGTTATATTTATTCCGAAAGACAACTTAAAGTAACTGCAAACGTAATGATTTTGCCTTCCAGGGCCCTGTTTCATAATGAAAGCTAATAGTATTAGTTCAAAATACAAGTATAAATACAACGTATTAATTATCCTTATACTTTTTTTTCTTAATAGGGAGGACTATTAGTGATATTACAGGAGTTAAAGAGTACTAAAGTACAAGTTACTATTGTACAAGTCAGTGTAATTGTATTAAGTTAAATCGACAAGACTAATAGTATTAGTTTGTACTTTATTATGAAACAGGGCCCAGGTGGTAAATTATGTGGAGAATTATGTTCTGTACAAAATAATGGGTTCAGTGAAAAAATAAAGAAACCAGATTGAACTGAAATCCGGGTCTGTTGAAAAAAAAAAAAATTCGCTAACATTAAAACACCGATTCTAGGCAAATTTGTACTTCCAGCTACTTCATGAAATATTATTCCGTTTTCGTTTATAGAAAAAAAAATGAATATTCTTTTAACAGCAAAATACGTAATAATTTAAAAACAGCTCAAAAGTGTAAATCGCTAAGTCAGTGTTGTTTGTGTATGTCTAAATGACGTCAGATATGAAACCATTAGGGTGATTCACAGATTCACCTTTTATTTGTACACAGATTAAATACCTTAGTTTTTAAAACTAAAATGAAAAATGAATCCTGTATCAATATTAATTAAAAAATATTTTATTATGTTTCTGAATTGGCTGACAATAATAACAGACTTATTGTGGCATAGTAGGAAAAATGCACCAATTTATTGTATTTATTTTCATAAATCAATTTACACCCTTTTTTCACTTCTTTATTCTTTTAAAATTTGAACAACGTTTCGGGCCCGTCGGAATCATTATGCAGCTCTACAAATAAAAACATTTCCAATCAACAATTTACAATTAATATATAGTTAGAATCAACTAAGTTTATATTCCATCTTAATACAACTTTTTTTAAACGCATTTCCATACAAAAATTCAATATTTAAATATAATCTTAAATGTTTCTTGAGATTGAGCCAAAATATCTTATTCTTAATTTGTGGACATGCACCATTTCAAATTAACAATCATCTTCATATATTCCCAAATGAATAAAATTCCTAATTTTTTTTGGAGTTATGAATGGAGTTAGTAGCACAGCATTACTGGTCCACCCCACTGTCCATATTTAAATATATATATTAATATTATACACAATATTTATTGTTAAGAATATATATTACTGGTAAAATAATATAAAGGAGAGGTTTTTTTTTTCATTAAAGTTTTGGTAAAATTTATTTTAATTTTTTTTAAACTAAAAATATAACACAAGAAAATTTTTCATAATAAATTTATACATATTTTTATCTCAAATTTATATCATATTCACAATAACAAAAAATATATTTATATTTTATTTATTGAATAAACGGTTTCATTTTTGTTACAAGACAACTCGAGATTCCAAGACAGTTTGCTAACATTGATGACGTATGAAGTTGATGTCGTCATATCGTCTTTGTGTGGTCTGTTCTTTGCTTCACCTTGACCCGAATGTCCTGAATGAGTTGGGCCGACAAAACGATAGTCTTTAACCACAAACGCCTATATGACTGTTTTAAATTTTAGAGGTAATGAAATAAAATAATAATAACAAAGAAATGTTTTCTACTATCTAAAAAATTATTCAAAAAGCTAAACTTGCAAGTTTCTTAAAAGCAAAATATCAAACTGAACATAAATTCCTGAATTCAATGCTGATAAATTTTAAGGTTTGGGCGCCATAATTTTTAAAATTTAAGAAATTAAAGTAGATCACCAAAGTGAAATATAAAAATAAATTAATGAGTCGTATCCTGTATATTAGGCTTTATTGTAGGAGGATAGTTCAGGAGGTTGTCAATAAAGGTACCAAAATAGAAAACAATTTATTTTTAACCAACGTTTGCAGGACTTCTTCAGGGCTAAATGAAAAACAAGATACAATCAATATAAGAATTGACAAAAAAAAATATATATATAAATATACAGAGAAAACATGAAAATATATATATATTTTTAAAAATATTTATTTATTGCTATTTACAACTGAACATTATAATACATTTAGTAAATCTGATCTAAGTTAAATTGGAGTGTTACAGGCGTGTAGAGAAACTACCCATTGGTAGCACTCTAATGACATTTTACATTAGCTGGTCTCGTGGCCATCTTCTTTTCAGGCGCCTCGGAGGATTTTCAGGAATGGAAGAGGATGCAACATTAGAAACTAGGAGGTTTGAGTGGTTAGAGAGTTTATAATGGAAGGAGTGATATCTGGTTCGGGCTAGATCGGTTACATAGGGTACATTAAGGTCTTTATGTATGATTTTATTTGTGACAAAGTAAGGAGCATTGAGGATTTTACGAAGGATTTTGGATTATAAGGATTTAATACGAGAGGAATTCGAAGGTTTAGTGGAGCACCAAAGCTCACTTCCATATGTCCAGATGGGCCTTATTACAGTCATGTAGATCAGTCTTTTGCAATGTGTTGGAAGTTTAGACCGTTTGTCTAGTAAGTGCTGTAATAGTCGAAATCGACGTGCAGTTTCCTGTCTTTTCAGTCTGGTGTGAGGATAAAAATATGTTTAAAAAAAAAAATTGTTTTGTTTATAACATATATAAAATAAATATTAATAATTTAAGGAAGAATACATTTAGGTGGACTAGAAACTAGTTACAATAGATAGAGCCAGGTGTAATATGGTTCTAAATACGGAGCTAGTGTAATAAATTGTAGAAAAATACTAGTTAGAAATAGTTGTAAATATGGTAAAGAGGTAGGTTTAAAAAGTAAATAGAAGGTGAAATAAATTTGGCAAAGATGAGGGAGTAACAAATAAAAGGAAACATCAAGAAAATTAATAAAAATAACAAATGAACATAGATGGGAGTACCTGTACCATACTAAGAGGACGAATGCCCGACTTAAAAACGACATTTAAAAAGTTATAATGTCGAATCGACAACAATAATAGCCCATAATTTTCAACTCAAACGACACGTATATTAAAATTAGAATATATAATTACGGATACGAATTTTTAGTGATTAATTAACAACATGACCTACATATCCCTTTTGTCCTTGACCTGATACCAACCAAATTCTCAAAATTCCATATAAATCTTTCCAACCATGCTAATCCTTTGGTTCAAACCTTATCTAGTTCCACCCATCCTTACAGCCCACCTAGAAGGTTGGAACGGCAGGGGCCAAGAGACTTATTAAAATAAAAATAGACAATTTGAGTTCTGGCAATGGTCAGATTCTCCACTCAAGTTGAGTGTTTTTTGAGTGCTTTAGCGCACTTGCTCAGCCTCCACTGGCTCATTACCAGTGATGCGGCGAGAGGGATGCGCTGGGATCTTTTGAGCTTTCCTCTACCCCTCACACGTGGAGGATAGAGTGGGCTCAGGGATCCTTAGGTCGATTGTGTAAATATTGTATATTAGAGTGTAAATGTGACTAGAGATTATATTATTTTATCATTATGTTATTTTATTGATTTATTTTTCATACAGATAGTTTGATTATGTTCATTTTGTTTATTCTTTTGTTTGTATATATTTTATGAGAGTTTTTTTTTTCATTTATTGTATGAGATCATTCATCACTATTACCTATTGCCCACAACTGTGTGGCAGATTGTAATATCTTTCAATAAGTAAAAGTATTATTATTATTATTATGATTGAGTGGGGTCAGGGATCCTCAGGTCGATTGTGGCAATATTGCATATTAGAGTGTCAATGTGACTAGAGATTAAACTATTTTATTTATTTATTTTTTCATATGATTATGTCCATTTTGTTATTATGTTCATTTTGTTTATTCTTCTGTTGTATATATTTTAAGAGATTTTTTTTTCATTTATTTATTTATTTTAGTATGTATGAGATCATTCATCACTATTTCCTATTGCCCACAACTGTGTGGAAGATTGTAATATCTATAAAAAAATACAAGTATTTTAAATTAACCAAAAAAATTTAAACAACAAATTTGTAAACAAAATTTTAATAACTAAAAAATCTGTAATGTAAACAATTACATTAAAAATATTGTTTCGTAGCATTGAATAGAGCTACGAGGACCTCTAATTGATGTTAGCAAAACCCCTTCAACTAGAATCCTAACCAGTTGTAGCCGGAATTAATTTAGTGAACGTTTTCAATTGTATTTTCTTTTTGATTTTTGTTTTGTTTAATACAAGGCATTATTGATAGTGCAAAAATTGTAAATGTTCGATTCAGTTATTGATTTTTTAATTTTTTTTTTATTATCTATAATAATTTAGCAGACAATAGCAGACTAGTTGCCCAGACAATCCGCTAGGAGCTCCTGTACATTTAACATATAACATGGACTGGAAATTAGGCTGCTCACAATCCTATACTTAAAACATTTAGCATGTTAAGACATTTAATTCAACACCATGAATATCCCTAATTTTATGATTTTATATTAAATTTGTTTCAGAATCTTTTCCCTTTAAATAATTATGTAACTTCAATTTTTTATTTTATTTCCTTAATTATGTTATTATTTAACTTAGAAAGTAGAATCGAGAGATTAAGATAGTAGGACATGTGGCTCGAAGCAATCCATCAGGACGCCTCTATACAACAATGAACGCCACTATAGTTAGGAAGAGACACCGTGGGTGGCTAAAAACAAGATGGATAGACAAAGATGTGAAAGAACTGCATGCATCAAACTTGAAAGTAGTATCCTAAGACAGACAGGTGTGGAAGTGTCGTCTGTTGTTCATGGAGTTGAATCGTAGGTCTATGCAACCTGCAAACTGCAGCGGCGCCGGTTCGAATCGGGTCTGTGGGGTTGACTTTTATTTTTGTGATGGTTCGACGAAATTCAAAACTTGACTTCCTGCTTGGGTGTTAGAATAGGCCGGTATGTCAGAAATGACTAGGAAGGGGGTCATAAAGAAAAAAAAATATCTTTTGAAATTAACATAATTTCATAAAGTCTGCACCAAGTACCATTTCTGAACTATACGGAGTATGCAGACTGTACGTTTCGGGATGCAAAAATCTGTACTACGCATGCTTCGAACATTCATAAGTCGTTATTGGAACAGTTATTTATATGAGTTATATTGGGTATTAACTGTTATTTTTAAATTTATTAAAAATGACTAAAAACGTTTTCGTACACTACTGGCACAGGTTAATTTACGGGGGCACAATGACGTCAGTTGAGCCTGTGGGCACACAGGGTTAACGACCACATTAATTTTTAATGTTATATTTAAAATGTACTTAACTGATCTATCCTTAGCTCTCCTATTCTCATTGTGAGAATGGCCTCAGATAATTTTGGAGTGGTCCCTTGATATCCCTAATTAATGAATCTAATAATACGAAGGACACTCATCGGCCTGCGTGTCTCCTTAAGGATCTGCGCGAGCAATTATTCATATTTCATCTTATTACTGCCTTAGTGATCCTCATGTCCATTACTGAACTTTCCAGAAGTGTGGCTTTGAGCAGTTTGATGAAAACATTTTATTTTATAGTCGTATATTTGTATATGTCTCCTTTCTCCTGTGTAAGTTGATAAAAATGTCATGTAAAAATAATTTTTTTTTTATTGAAATTTACAACTATATAACAAGCAAATGTGAAGTAAGATCATAATGATATGATACAGCATGTAGAGAAACTACCCAGTAGTAGAACTCTAAAAACATTTTACAATATAAGGTCACGAGGCCTTATTTTTTTCAGTCACCTCGGAGGATTGTCTGGAATGGAAGAGGAAGCAAGGTTAGAAACTAGTGGGTTTGGGTGGTTAGGGAGTTTATTATGGAAGGAATGATATCGGGTTCGGGCTAGATCGGTTACATAAGGAATATTTAGGTCTTTATGGATGGTTTTATTAGTAACAAAATAAGGAGCACTGAGGATTTTGGATTGTAAGGATTGGATACGAGAAGAATACGAAGGTTTAGTGGAGCCCCAAAGCTCAGCTCCGTATGTCCAGATAAAAATAATTTAAAACTTAAAATTGTTGTTTATTATCGACATATTTTGGCAAAGAAAGACTTCAAACTTTGTGAACTTGCCATGAAACTCATTGAATTATTCATTATAAACTAAAAATTAAAAAAATACTGTTTAAATAACAAAAATTTTATCAATTTTAGTCTCAAAACATTTTTTGTTTCTTTATAAGTCCGACGTTTCGGCCAATTCGGCCATCCTGAAGGTCAATCCATCACAAACAGCTTTTATTACCAATATGATCCTAAACAATTTCAAATAAATAACAATATTATCAATAAATTATCATACCTCAATACAATTTTAGAACAAAATCATATGAAAAACAACTTTATGCAGGCTCTTCAGACCAGGTCATTCATATCAATCCACAAATTACCCTATGAGACATTAAAACAGGGACTCATATAATTTTATTAATAAACAATTCTTAGATTATGTCTAACAACCTTAAAAAATAGTAAATTTTTCACATTAATTTGGACAAACGACTGACATGGAATCCTCATACAAGACTGAAAAGAGGAGACTACTCGTCGATTCCGACTATTACAACATTTACTAGACAAACGGTCCAAACTTCCAATCCATTACAAAATACTGATCTATATGACTATTATAAGGCCTATCTGGACATACGGAGTTGAGCTATGGGGGCTCCACTAAACCATCTAATTCCTCTCGAATCCAATCTTTACAGTCCAAAATCCTTCGTAAAATCCTTACTTTGTCAAAAATCAAATCATCCATCAGGACCTCAATGTCCCCTATGTTTTCGATTTGGCCAGAACCAGATACCAATCCTTCCATAATAAACTTTCCAACCACCCAAACCAACTCGTTTCTAGTCTGGCTTCTCCTTCACTACCTAATAATCCTCCTAGGCGTATGGAAAGAACATGGCCTCCAGATCCTTTATAAATGTTTTTGGAGTTCTATCACTGGGTAGATTTTCCACATGTTTGTATCATGTCATAATATCACTTACATCAAATTTACTTGATGTGAATATATGTATACAGTTGTAAATATCAATAAATAAATTATTAAAAAAAAAAATTTTAAATTAAAAATATTTATCAAAGTCAACCTACTTTGTTAAAACTTATCAAACAATATTTGTTCCCTTCCATATACTCAAGTCAAGTATTTAATTCATTTATTACAACTATATTTTGATTAAATTTTCTCTTTATTTTATTATTAAAATTCATATCGAGATTAATTATAATTATCAACATAAATTTTATCCCATATTTTTAATGTTAATGTTGGAGCAGTTATCTTCCTTAATAACATTTGCCCTAAATGTAGGTAGAAATATAATATAAGGAAAAAGGTAAAAATCTTGGTACTTAAAAATATATTGCTATAAATATGAAATTAACAATAGTGTTTGAGTAGCTGGAGTAAATAATGCATTTACTCGCGAAAACCCTAACACTCTTAGAATTGCACCGAAGGTGTGGAAAATTGCGAATGTGCTGGTTACTGAAATCGCAGATTACCGCCGAGCCTATAAACCACAACCATGCGGTTTTAGGAAATTGCAGAAGATAATCCTTAGAGTAATAGATCTTCAGGTTGATAGATCTTAGATTAATAGATCTTCTCTAAATGTTGATCTTCAGGAGTTTTTCTATTATACTAACTTTGTTAGGCTGCTCCAAGTGATTAGAGAATTTATAGGAAGATGGTCAGGGTTGCGGTCAATAGTGAAACAAAAATAGTTTACAACTATTTATTTTCCGACGTTTCGCCCCACTTTGCAGGGCTTCATCAGGGCTAAAAAGATACAAAATGAAACTAAGATAAGAATGAAAATACAAAGATATGATACAATGATAAGAATAAAAACAAGTAACAAAGGCAAGAGTAAAAGTTTCATATAAAAATACGTAAAATATAAAGCTAAAAAAGTACAGGAGATGTATATAAAACAAAAAACAATACGGGGGAAAAAAAATATATATAAATATACAGAGATAAAATAAACGTCATAAAAGAATAATAAAAATAATTAAAAATAATACTGATTAGAGAATTTTTTTTTTTTTTTTTTCCGATTGACTCAACAGAATATTTAGATATTTGGACAGCCAAACCATCCATCTACACGCTTGCCTATCTTAGGCTACATTAACAGTTTGCTGCTTGCAGAAAAAAGGCAGTTATCTCAACCCAATTTTTGATTACTTTAATGAAAACTATGTATAATTAATAGTCAAAATTGATGAGTCTGCCAAGTATAGGTAGGGGGAATAGAAAATTGTGGCCATTTCAAAACATTAATTTTTTATTCGGAGCTCTATATCTTAAAAACTACCAACAAAACTAGAAAATCTAAGAGAACGTCATTTAAAGATGAGAAAATTTGCTAAAATATGAGCTCTAAAAGAGTTATTTACGTAAATAGTTCTCGAGATATACCTTTTTAAAAAGAAACATTTCATAAAAATGAAAAATCAGTAGTTAGTGAATTTATTTTGAAAAAGCTATATCTCAAAAGCCATTTGACGTACAGATGTCTATTAGCACTCAAATTAAAGCTAGTTTAATGAGCTATAAAGTAGTTTATAATGTTTATCTTCGTAGGAGTATTAGTTTACATGAAATTTGCTAATATAAATTGATTTATAGTTGTTCGGACTAATTTTCATTTGCCAAATTTATATTCATATTTAAATATCATAAAAACGTCTATTTTCTTCTCTCGTCCCTTTTTCAAATTAAGTTGTTTCTTTTTACTATTAGAGGGCAATTATTTGTTTTATTTAAGTTTACCGATATCATTATTTTTTGTTATTAATTTTACTTTCTTCTTTTATTAAGAAGCATTATTCTTATCTATTTATTTTTTTTTCTTCTTTTAATAATAACATTGTATATAGTTAGTGGTGTCTTTTGTACGAGACTATACCCTCCCATAATCAACTATTAAAAAATATATATAATATAACGGTTATATCAACCATGTAAGACCTACTAGGCCGATCTAGTATAAAATGAAATATAATGAGATGACATGCGGATATTGTGAATCCGAGATATTTGGAACTGTCTACTTTCAAAAACTACCATGTCTTTTTTGGGTGGATTTTTGGGCTGACAAAACTTTGTTTATATATTTAAAAATATTACTCTGTGCTGATCCTAGATTGCTCCTGTAATAGAGGGAAAATGTGTAAACTGTAAATTTAAACAAAAAAATTGACATTATACTAATAATTTTTTTTTTCTTCTATGCCTCTATCTAGTCGTTTTTGGCACACAAGGCTTAAACTAGCAACTAATTTCGATATAACTAAAAGTAGAAGTTTAAAATAATCTATTGCTTTTAAAAAACATGACCTATTTAGGCCTTCTTCTGACTTATACGGTTTTTACCACCCTTAACTATATGTCGTTTAAATTGGTCTACAGCTTTTTTTCTATCAACTATACCACAAAAACAAAAATTTAAAGTAGCAAGACCAACAAGATCAGGGTCTTCTTTTGCCAGAGGAATTCTAAGACTGTTCTTCAGGTTTGCAGTGTGCAGATTTTTTAGACGACTCCTCGACTAATAGTTCTTCGAATCACAACCAGCAGTACCAGAGCTCGATGCATAAAACATAAGTTTGCAAATAATTTTAAAATTTAATTTCTATCATACATAACACGGAACACATTTCTGGCAATTCTTAAACTCTCACTAATTTAAGGCCATGAAGGAATTAAAATACAGGATTTTATGTATCGGACTGAATTGCATCAATCCTTAGAAGTGAAGTTTAGTGGAATGCACTTCATACATGCATTAAAGAAAATGAAACTAGTGTTTCATATTAGTCAACAACACACCGCCTTTGTAGTTGGTGTTGAAAGTTTATAAGGCATAACATGGAGACGATAATTTATGTTTCCACCATTTTTGGCCTTGGAGAGCTGAAGAGATCAGCCATCTCTATCTCTCCTTGTTGCGGCTCCTTTCAGTTGTCCTTTTCGACCAAAGTTCCCTCCAAATTGCCTGTTTATTTTTCTGCCAAAAGGACACTAGGAATATTCGTGTATCTGGTTCCTTACTAGGTCTTTTTGTATATGTCCCATATAAAAAGAAAACCCCACCCAAAACTTGAATGAGTTAACTAAAATAAACAAAAATTCCAAAATTCTAAATATATTAAACAAATAAAAAACTGCACTTTCATTTTGCAAACAAAAATAGTTAAATAAATAATCCAATACAAGTGCAGTTAAAAAGCAGTAGGATAAAATATGGTTGGAGAAGGAAAATGTGACAATCTACTTTATGTTATTCTAGAGGTTAATGTCAAGGTAACTTAAAATTTGATTTTAATTTAGTTTAACTACCTAATAATCCTCCTAGGCGTCTGAAAAGAAGATGGCCTCGAGATCTTCTCCTTTAGAATTATTTTTAGAGTTCTATCAATGGGTAGATTCTCCCATGTTTGTATCACGTCATAATATCAACTGAAAATTAACTCGATGTGTATATATTAAAGTAGTTGTAAATAACAATAAATAAATTATTAAATAAAAAAAAATTAGTTTAAGATGCTTTGAACAAAAAAAAAAATGTCTAAATTTGTAATATTCTTAAATTGTAGGGTTGATTGATATAATTTCAATCACCCAAAAGCACGTGTTTATTTAAATACAGTTTAACCTAATCTCTAAGTATCTAATTACAAGAAAAGTTCTTAGAAAGATTCCATTACAATATTATTCTTATATATAATAAAATAACAGTGATAAAAAATAAATCTTTAATAAGATATTAAATTATACGTTGTACGTATGAAAAAACTGTGAGTGTTAAATATAGAGATATTTCCTTCTTTTAGCATGTTAAAACTATATAATATATAACATGGGTGAGAGTCTGTTACTAGGTCTGTTAAATGAAGAATGACGTCACGCAATAGTCCAACTGAGCTCTACACCATTTTATTTGTTGTCGTTTTGATTGGTTAGGTGCTCATAGTGCGGGTTTGGTTTGTGTTTTTTTTTTTTTTTAGAAGTTTTTAAACTCTAAATGGAAAAAGAAAAAAAAAAACAGGTGAGGAAATAAGGAACAAGTGATGTGGAGAGAAGATAGTTTGACAAAGCTGTTGAAGATTTTATTATCTTGTAAAGATTATAAGGCTTTTAAAACAGGTTGCCAAGAAAATCCGCTAGGAGCTCCTCTGCATTTATCATATAACATTGACTTTAAATTAGGCTACTCACAATCCTATAATTTTAACATTTAGCATGCTAAAACATTTTATATATAACACATCAGGTGAGCGTATATGTTCAATTCTCAGGACGAAATTTGCTTTCAATTCCTACGCGAATATAAAGCTTCCGTAGTTTCAGCATAATAAATAAAAGGAAAAAAAATAATAAAATATATTTATATACTTTATGTACATTTTTATTTGATGATAGGATGATAAAAACATTTATTGACAATTTATTTAATCATAGAAAAAATTGGTATCACAATATAAATTTTCTTGCTGTTCTGTTCTGATTGTATAAATAACCTTGCCTAGTAGAAAATAGCTGCGAAGGCAATAGCTAACTTTTTAATGGCTCTGCAATTTTAACCACACAGCCCGACTCAACATGTTTTTAAATTTAAATATTTGTATTTATATTAAGATATGTATCTTATAACCTCTATAGTTATTGTTTACATTAAATTACTGTTTTTATTTATTTATTTAATACCAGATCGGTCTTACATGGTTAATTTAAGAGGTACATTTTTTAGGCAAATACCCCTAACTATATACAATGTTATAAATTTAAAAAAAATTAAAATAAAATATATAGATTAAAATAATAAAAGATGAAAGTAAAGTTAATAACAAAAATAATGACATTTATGGATTTAACAAAGTAAATAATTGACTTGTAATGGAAAAAAAGAAATAAAATTTTGGAGTGACAATAACAGAACTTATAAATATAGAATTTATAACAGGATGTCCTGCAGCCTGGGCTTTAATCTTCGAATTGTGGTTGGGTTTCCCAGGTTGTAGGTCACTGTTCTTTTAACTGTAGGTAACTGGGAGTAGAACTTCATGAACCTTTTTTTTTTTTTTTTTTTTTTTTTATGTAATTCCTGATGCAGCTGTTTCTTATAATCCAAGGAGCAGTGAATGCGATTCTTACGACTTGGTTTTGAAAATATTGTAATTTTTTCCTTTTCGTAAAGGATAAATCACTGTTCTTGAAGCTCAGTTTTTATTTTAGTAGTTGATCATGCTTTCAATTATGGCTAGATGTAACTGTAAAAATAAACCTGAATGATTTTCTCAGGAATATATGCTATAATAAATAGTGGGTGTTCAAAACTCTTTGGACACAATATGTATTTTTTTGGTTTAGATCTTCAGAGCACATATCGAAAATATGACAGTCATAAAATCGTTTTAAAATTAGAATTTCTACGCGAATCGTTTCCTTATTGCTGACAGGGCTTGATAGATCTCGGAAAAATTATCCTTTCATCATCACTCAGTCTTGAATCGGGTAATGCGGTGGTCAATCTCTGTCTGTCCAGGTAAGTCCCGGAAGTTCTCTATTTAAATAAGAAAACCTAATAACTGGATCTAAATATTTGTATAGATTATTTTATGGCTAATTTTGTGGGAGTGGGTAGCTCATTGGTAAGGCAATAGACTAATAACTCCAAGGGACCCGGGTTCGAATCCGGCTGTGGCAGCTCTGTGGGAGCACTCCGGTGTCCACCCAGTCTCATTAGTGGGTAACCTTAATAGGGTAAAAATCTAGTGGTCGAGCGTGATTCTGACCAAATCACCTCCTTGCGCAAACGATGATCTAGTAACAGTACTTTCTTACAAATTTAATTTTTAGCTAGTTTATTTTACCTTTAATATCGTGTTCTATTTTGAATGCCTATATATTATAATTGAAAGATTTCAAGAGCTGTTTGTTATTGGAAGATAAAATAAATGTTAACGGTGTACGAAAGACTAAATTAAGAAGAAGACATGGAAAAAAATTATTTCATATCAAACTAAATCTTAATTAATTTATTTTTTTCTAACAGCCTACATTTATTTACAATTAAATCACAATAGATAAAGACTTTTTTTTTATTTTTATTATTATTTATTTAATGTAATTTACAACTGTATAAAATAATACAATAGGTTAATATGTTGTATGTTTCGTATACACTTGAAAATCTTGGGAAGGAACCACCCATTGGTGGTACTTCAAACATTAATTTAAATTAGAAGGTCCCGTGGCCATCTTCTTTTCAGACGCCTCGGAGGATTATCAGGGATTGTTAAGGATGAAAGATTAAGAGTTAGGATGGTTAAGGTGTTTGGAATGAAAAGACTCATATCTGTTTTGGGTCAAATCTGCAACGAATGGGATGTTAAGGTCTTTGTGAATGAGTTTATTTGTGACGTAATAAGGAGCATCAAGGATTTTACGGATGGTTTGGTGGAGCCCCAGAGCTCAATTCCGTATGTCTAAATTCATGAAGACTTAAATCTGAATATGTACAAGTTACAAATACTCCCCTGTTAATTATAAGGAAGGGAAGGGAAGGAGTCGAGTCTGCGAGAAAACGGGGGTTTCAATAATAGCTGGTGTGGGGGGGGGGGGTTTAAGAAAGGGGAGAGACCGATCCACTAGTATAAACTAAATAAATAAGTTAATAATTATACCTAGCCTGGGGATTAGTAAACAAATATTTTGGAAGGAAAAGAAAGACTTCAGGAGATCCTATCGCCTCTCACGAACGCATTACTAGCATTAAAAGCCAATGGAGGCTGAATAAAGGTATACGAGCCGCTATAATAATATAACTTCTCTAGAAATGTTTACAAAAGATCTTGGAACATTACCTTTCAACTTTCAAAAAGGACTAAATGGATATGTGGAACTTAATAAAGATTGTTAGTACAAACGGATTAGAATGGTGAATAAAATATTCATTAAATTTTGATGGAATCCTTGTTCCTAGAATAATCTTGTTTTCTAATGGATCAAGGAATCTTTTAATTAATTAATATTAAAAAACCTTTTAGAATAACTAAACAAAAAAAAAAAAAAGCAAAAAGTTTGGATATAGTATTACTATAGTAGTTCAAACATTAGGAGAATCTCTGAAGATAATTTTTTTTCGAATTTATCCATAAAATAATGGAGAAAGTAGGTTCTAGTGGCTAACCAACCGGTCTCCTCTGTCTTCCACAGAAGAAAGCATCATGGTATAGATTGATTAATCACATTATAAATTAACAAAAGATTATATAAAATATCTTGACTCTTTAAAAAAACAAAATTACTTGAATTCATAGTAAAGGTAATATAATACAAGAAATTTTTTTTTTTCGGATTGAAGCAGCCACCATTTTTTATTCCACCTACCTATACTTGGCAGACTCGTCAATTTTGGCTAGTAATTATACATAGTTTTCATTAAAGTAATCAAAAATTGGGGTGAGATAACTGACTTTTTTCTCCTCTTGGGCTCTTGTACTATTACATATCGCTAGAACAGCCAGATACAAACTAGCCAATTTTAAATAGCATCACTCTTAAACAGTTTGAAATGCACTGGAATTATAAAAGTGTATGTAAAGGTACCTCCATATGTTTGCTAAGAAATGACAAATTCGCGCATGTGCAAGCTCGTAAACGGGTTATTTGGATTGGCTGGTGCAAGTTGGCCTGAATTTACGGCCAATCCTACGGTTGTCGGTTTTTGGAGCAAGTCAAAGGGAGCTTGTGTTATATTCACACGTTTGTTTCCAGTTTGCATTGTTTTAATTAAATAATTTCCCCTAACTTCGGATTTAATAATTAACTCGGCAAGTGGCTAACGTTTAGATCAAAATTTTATACTTATAACATTCAGCATGTTAAACATTTTTACATTTAACATATCATGAATCCTCTATAGTAGTATTGTTGTACAATATTTCAGTTTTTAGCATTTTTTTTTTTTAGAAAAAAATTAGTTTTTGTTGTTCCATTTCATGACAGAATCAGTTATAGAACTCATTCAACGCATAATTTAATGTTGAATGGAGTGGGGTCCGAGTGGGGTCAAATAAAACTCAAATAGTAATTATTTTAATTGAGCCAACGTTTCGCCCCACGTTGCAGGGCTTCATCAGGGCTAAAAAAGATACCAACACTTGACATAGTTACAAAGAAAAAAACATAGTGGAAAATAACAAGAGTATACAGTGGAACGTTAAACTTAATAAGAAAAATTAAAGGTTATAATCAATAAATGAAAACGGTAATAGTAACAGAAAGGTAAGAGATAAAATAAGAGAAGAAATATTAAAGAAAGTACAAATTAAGAGATGAAAAGAGAAAAGAATAAAATCAAATGAAAATTAATGAGACAGGATTCATACCTGGTTTGACAGAAGTCAAAGTCAGCGTGAACCGTTTGTATTGGGAGGAGTGGGGATGTCAGTTTAATTATTTTATTTTACTGAGATGTAGATAGTTGACCGTAGATTAATGCTTGAAGAAGTTTGTCGGGGGGTGCGGCCAGCAAAGAACAACATAAATAAACAAAACCATATTTATTTATTTTATGCCGACGTTTCGACCTGAGTTTCAGGTCTTCATCAGGGCTATAGAACAAAAGAGATAACAACAACATTTAGAGTAACATACAATTGAAAAGGAATAGTATACAAAACAAATTTAGAATTATATAAAATATTGAATTAAATCATAAATGATATAAAATGATAATTGATAATTGAACAGTACAAAATTTTTATTTATTGATATTTGTGGAATTGTATGGTAGTAAATTGAAAACAGTGACAGATGAAATATAATATCATGTAGGTAAGAAGATATGTATAATATAAGATATGTAAGTAGTGTCTAAAAATTGAAAAAATTAAATAAATAAATGGAATTTACAAATTGAATTTATTTATTTAATTTTTTCAATTTTTAGACACTACTTACATATCTTATATTATAATCTTCTTACCTACATGATATTATATTTCATCTGTCACTGTTTTCAATTTACTACCATACAATTCCACAAATATCAATAAATAAAAATTTTGTACTGTTCAATTACAAACTTCTTCAAGTATTTTATTTTACCTACTTATTCAATTACCTATGTATACATTTTATTTTCCACTTCCCTTATCACTTTATTTTATTAATTCCATTCTGTACAATTATTTATTTTATGTCATTCTGTTTATATTTTATTTTTTATTTTCTGTATTCATTGGTTGTTATCATGTTCAGTTCTTAGCCCTGATGAAGGCCAGAAATTCTGCCCGAAACGTTGGCACGATTAAATAAGTTGCCCCCAACCATCCCCACGTATATATAATATTTAGCACGTTAAATTTTTTTTTACATTTAACACAGCATCATGAATACCCCTAATGAAGATTTTAAGTGCATTTTTTAAAAGTGCATATGATTCGATTTTTTTTTTATTATTGAAATAATAAAGATGTATAAAAATATATTATTTTGAGCGAATTGTTCCAGAGTGCCTGGAGCTGTCCTTGAATGCCCAGAGGTTCGCCGGCCTTAAACTAGAATATTGTTAACAAAGCACGTGTCCCTTATGTAAGCGAGCTTCCTTTTAGTACTCCTCATATAGAATACATTCCGTCCCTCCCGACAGGACTCGATTCTTGTACTGGATTGTGTTGGAATTACGCAGTACATCTTGTACAAACAGTCGCCCATTATCAGATGGGGGCTATAGGCTGCCAATTTTCGGTACGAAATTATAGCGACACGGTAACGAGCGACGATTTGCACTTCGCTATTGATGTTGGCTCTTCGCGGCGGCAGAAATTCGGTGATTAGAGGCTCAAGGCGGTTTTTGGTTCTCCGGGCCGGCATCAAATTAAAATACCTTCCTCGACAAAACGATATGGGGCTACAAGCTTCACATATAATTGGATTATTCAAGATTATACTTATTAATAATAAACAAAACATAGTCCTGGATAAAATCATGAAGGAATTATGGAAAAACTCAGGAGCCATAATAGGGAACAAAAACAAAATCCTGTTGTTGGGCATTTGACGATCTCGCACTGTTGGCAGAATCAGAGGAAGATGCTATTAGTCAAATAAACACTCTACAAATAATAGCAGAAAAAGGAGGCCTACAAATATCATATGAAAAAACAGAGCTCATGACTACTGAAGTCAATTTCAAGAAAATAATAGTAAACACTGAATATGGAACAATAAAAGTGACCAGAAAATTTAAGTACTTGGGAGAAATAATTTGTCACAACGTTTCTGAAAAAGAGAGGATCCGTGAGAAAACCACCAAATTAGAAAATTAAGCTTTCAAACAGCTGAAATTTACAATAAGAAGAACCTCTCCTCCAATGTAATGTTAAGGCATTACAGGGTTCTGATGAGGCCTGTGATTTTATACGGGGTGGAGACCACATGCTTACCCAACTTGGAAAAGCTGCTGAAAATAGAAAGGAGGATCTTAAGAAAAATCTATGGGCCCAAGAAGACACAAGAAGGTTACAGGCTAAGATCTAACGAAGAGATCTACAGAATAATCAAAGACCTGGAAAACGAAATGAGAATCAGAAGGCTGATGTTCTATGGGCACATGAAGAGGATGAAGGAGGAAAAATTGAAAAAGGAGATCTTTATAAAAATTTGTAGCTACAAAAACATGGGAGGATACACGAAGCAAATAAGAGAGGAATTAAAGAGACTTAAAATTTCAGATAGCGACTGTCTGGATAGAGATACGTATAGGAAAACTTATAAAAATGTCAGCAATATTGGAAGAGGAAAAAAAGATGTACGAAGTGGTCCGAAGAAAGAAAATAAAGGCAGTCGAGAATCATGAAACTGCGTTAGAAAGAAAGAAAATGAAGACTCCCAATGAAGTCTAACCATTGATATTCACGTAGTCCTTATTGGGTGATACGTATTTAAAAAAAACAAAAAAAAAACATGGAAAATAAAAATATCTTACAAAAACGTTTAAAAAAACGTACAAACTAGGCAGAAAATTATTTTTAAAATATTGCAATAATTTTATTATCATAACTCTATTTTCCATCGGTATACATTATTATTTTATTTATTTATTCAATACCTTTATTGAAATTTACATCAGCAGGTCTCTTGGTCATCTTCTTTTCAGGCACCACGGAAGAGTAAGCCAAGGTAGAAACTACTGGATTTGGATGGTTAGGGAGTTTCTAATGGAAGGAGTGATACGTGGTTCGGGTTGGATCGGTTACATATGGAACATTAAGATCTTTATAGATGATTTTATTTGTGTCAAAGTAAGGAGCATTGAGGATTTTGGATTGTAAGAATTGGATACTGGAGGAATTCGAAGGGTTAGTGGTGCCCCAAAGTTCAACTCCGCAAGTCCAGATTGGCCTTATTACAGTCATATAGATCAGTCTTTGTAATGGATTGGAAGTTTAGACCGTTTGTCTAGTAAGTTCTGTAATAGTCGGAATTGACGTGCAGTGTCCTTTCTTTTCAGTCTTGTATGAGGATTCCAGGTTAGTCGTTTGTCCAGATGTAGTCTGTTCAACAGGGGTAAAAGCAACATAACTAGGGGTATTCATGATGTGTTAAATGTAAAATGTTTTACCATGTTAAATGTTATAAGTATAGCATTGCGAGCAGCCTTATTTAAAGTCATGCTAAGTGTATAACATCTCCTAGCGGATTTTTGAGCAACTTGTTTTATAACCTTTCCTTCCAAAACTTCTTGTTATTGCTTTCTTCTAAGTTTTTATTAAAGTAATTTATTATAGCATGTCTAAATTGAGTGAAAAATGGAATTTGTGTAAAAGTTTGTCTACTGAGTGTCTTGTTGATCTTGTGACTTGTGATTGCATTATTATTATTATTATTGTCAGCTATTGCTTTATTAGTTATAAAAACATCCAAAACAATACTAACACAAACTACGAGTAAGTAACCTAACACGACAACAAATAAAATGGTGACAAGCTCAGCTGGTTTGCGTGACGTCATTCTCCATTTAGTAGACCTATTACCAGATGTTAACCATGTTCAATGTTATTCTCAACCATGTTATATGTTATTTTGTTTTTACATAGTAAAAGAAGGAAATATTTATCCATTTAACCTAAGTTTTTCCACTTAACATTTCTACGCTTTAACATGTTAAGCTAAAAATCATGAATACTCCTATTAAAAGGAACTGTAGGGAAGCCGGTATTTAATCATTTAATTTACATTTATTTTTTATAATTAGAAAATTCTTATAAAGTTCTTGATTTGTCCTTTACTCATTTATTATTATTATTATTGAGTCTATTTATATATATCCTTTCTCGTCCTTTATTTAATCTCAACTTACTTCTTTATTTTTTGTCTTTTAGTGCATTCAATTTTATTTTATCATATCCACTTTTCTGTTATTTTTTAACCGTACATTTTTAACCTTATATTTCACGTAATTTTTTATATTTATTTGTATATAATTTTCATTTCACTTATTTTTACAAAATTTTAACTCTATCTTAATTTACTTTTTTGAATTCTATTATCCTACTATGTCAAAACATTCTTAGTTGTTTTTTAAAATCTTTTTAGCCCTGATGAAGCTCTACAAAGTGAGGCGAAACGTCGGAAAATAAATAGTTGTTTAATATTTTTGTTTCTCTTTTGACCGCAACTCTATAATTTGAAATTGTACGCTCAACCATTTATATATATTTAATATCGTTAAAATATTTGGATGCTTTCAAAAGTATAGCATCATCTATCACATTCACTGTCATGTGACTACATGAGTAAGACAAACAGGACTGTCACGACAGCAAATGTCATAGTTTGCATGATGGTTGCTCAGACAGCTGTTACTATCACTATCACGCTGACAACATATTTGTTACGCCTTATCTTTTCTAGGAGTTGAACTAAAGCTTTATTTTATTTATTTATTATTTTTTATGTATTTTATTTTATATGAAGAAGAGAAAGGACAAAACGTTTTGGAACTAAAACATGGAGCCGACTTGAGGTATGAGATTGGTCCACGAGAAAGTTATCTCGACATCTAATTAACAGGTCGACCTTGAACCTCAAATTTCCGATACATTTGATTAACGTCTCGACAACGAAAGGTTATTCCTTTCTCATTCTAATTTTTATTTTTATTATAAAATGATAAATTAGTTTTATGGCCGTGAGTTATCAATGAAATTGAAGGGTTTCTTGACGTTGATGATATTTTGTAGTGATTTTTAGAAAACGGCTCTAAAGATTTCAGTTGAACTGGTTATATCAACGTATAATTAAAAGGTCTTTATTGTCGGCCAAGTCTTAACATGACAAAGCTTGTATGCAGAGTTTTAAAAATAGCTTCCTCTGAAGTTGTTTCTTTTTATTTATTTATTTAATACCAGATCAACCTGGTGGGGCTTACATGGTTGATATAACCGTAACATTTTTTTTTAAACATTTAATTATGGGGGGGAGGAGAAGAATAGTCTCGTGCAGAAGACACCCCTAAATATGTACAACCTTATAAGAACCTAGGGGTCTCGACAACTACAGATGATAATTACCTGCCACAACCATATTCCAACCTGGGTCCTTGGAGTTAGTAGCACCGTGGCTTACCAATGAGCTACCCGCTCCTACCTTTAAATATATAAATTAACTTTTAAAACTGGTTTTGAGAGCATTAAACCTCTTGAAGGTAGAAAGTTTTTCGAAGATAAAAACAATAAATATTTTTTTCTGAAGATATATATTCCCTGAGGTTTCGTGAGGTATAGACAAATATTCAAACGTACTAATGAATCGCCAGGAGGGAGTATTTTCCAGCTATATTTTAAACCTACATATCCCTTTTGTCCTTGATCTCATTCCAACCAAATTCTCAAAATTCCATATAAACCTTTCCAACCATCCTAATCATTTGGTTCAAACCTTATTTAGTTCCACCCATCCCTACAGCCCACCTAGAAGGTTGAATCGGCAGTGGTCAAAAGACTTAAAATAAAAATGGACAATTGGAGTTCTGACAATGATCAGATTCTCCACTCAAGTTGAGTGTTTGCGGCTTTGGCGCACTTGCTCAGCCTCCACTGGCTCACTACCAGTGATGCGGCGAGAGGGACGCGCTGGGATTTTTTGAGCTCTGCTCTACTCCTCACACGTGGGGGATATAGTGGGCTCAGGGATTCTCAGGTCGATTATGTAAATATTGTATATTAGAGTGTAAATGTGACAAGAGGCTATATTATTTTATCATTATGTTATTTTATTTATTCATTTTGTTTATTCTTCTGTTTGTATATATTTTAAGAGTTTTTATTTATTTATTTTTATTATTCATTTATTTAATTTATTTTATTTTATTTTAGTATGTATGAGATCATTCATCACTATTACCTATTGCCCACAACTGTGTGACAGATTGT
>NW_027115366.1:940792-944685 GCF_000696795.3 Halyomorpha halys | reverse complement strand
AAAATTAATTTCATAATTATGTTAGGAAATACTTTTTCATAGTTATTTAGATAAATTATAACTTCTAAAACTGATTATTTATTAAAATCTCAACTGGAAAATAAAATCTAAGACAGTTTTAGGTCACATATATGTATATCTATATACATCTTGCTAGGAAATAATAGAGATTTATAAACAATAGTACTAGACTATACAAGAGATACTGATAGATACGACAAAGAGAGATACGGTAGGTGAACGACCGTTAGAGGATAGGTTGCCATCGGTGAGATATCCGAGATTCTGTTATCACTGCCGATGTGCGACTCGATTCCTGGCGTGGCTTACACAGAACGCCCGGCCAGTAAACACAGATTGTAGAGATAGTTTGTTAAGAGGAAAACAAAAAATATTCTTAACAACGAGAGATTATTCTATCTCACAGATACAAAAAAGGGGACTTGATATAATAAATTAATAGTGTCCTGAAAAATGAGATGTCTTTACCAAAAGAACTTAATTAAGTGATAAAAGGATAATAATATGCGTTGTTAATGATGACACTGAATACAGACCATTGGGTTCACGGGTCTCAAAAACCCGATAAAAACGTTGATAAAAAATAAATTTCAATAAATTATTTTTTTATGATTTGGACTTCGAGACCTTTAAATCATTAAAATTAATTTATCAATACCAACCCTATTGACATTTTTATGTTCAACTTTTTTTTTTCTTAGTAATATAGTGTAAATATGATTAATGCTAATTTTATTATTATTTAGTATTATCATTTTTATATTAGTTCAAATATTGTAAATTATTTTATTTATTATTTTTTGTTATATTAGTTTAAAATTTCACTTACTTGATTTTATCCTTATTTCTTTATGAACATAGTTTAATTATGCTAATTTTATTTATCTGTTTATATACATAGATTTTATATATTTACATGTAATTTTTTTTCATTTATTTTTTAATTTTTGTATCACCAATGATACGACTAGAGGGATGCACTGGGACCTTTTGAGCTCTGCTCTACCCCTCACACGTGGAGGATACAGGGGGCTCAGGTGTAAATATTGTATATAAGAGTGTAAATGTGACTAGAGATTATATTATTTTATCATTATGTTATTTTCTTTCTTTTTTTCATATACATAGTTTGATTATGTTCATTTTCTTAATCATTTTAAGAGAGATTTTTTTTTAATTAATTTTTTTTCTTATTTTATTTTATTTTTGTATGAATGTGATCATTCATCACTATTACCTATTACCTATTGGCAGATTGTAATATCTATCAATAAATAAAAAGTATTAAAAAAAAAAAATTGTATGAATGTGATCACTTATTACTATTACTAAATGCCCAAAATTATTGCTCATTGTAATATTTATCAATATATATATAATAAATTTTTAAAAAAACTGTAATATCACATTGTGTTTATTATTTATAGAAATCGGTAATAAAGATTATAGAGATAATTTACCTCATATTTACAAATATATAAATTAAATTATGGCAAAATAAGAAATAGAAGAAAATAAATAATAATAAAAAAATTAAAATTAACAAATCTACCCTTATGTGAAGTTAACCCTTTACACTCGATTGTCCGCTCCTCGTTTATCAGCGATAACGGAGAATGGACTTAGTCCATAGCAATTTTTTAAGAAACGCACGTTTTCCTGTATTTTTATATATTGAAATGGCACAAAAAACAGGTCAAAATATAACAAAAGTATCAAGATACATGATAAATAAATCAACTGGATTTACATCGAAAGAGAACGTGAGAAATGTATTCACGGAGGACTATTAAAAAATAAATAAATAATATTGATGTAGAAATGTTAACGCAAACTGCTACAAATAGATTAACAAATTATTATCAAGAGAGAGTTGAGACGTTCAGAACCCGTGCCAGAGACGGCCTCCGGGGACTGAGAGAGAAGAAAGAGATAAAAAGTGCAGGACTGAGGAGCACATGTTAATACTCCTACAGTAGTCGCGGTTTTTTAGAGTGTGGTCTGGTACACAGCCATCCTTCTAGCGTCCGGTCGCACTGTATTGTTCTATCGTGGAAATCATTATCTTTATGCTAAATTGAGTAGCAAAAATACCAAAGGAATAGCTGAAACATAGAGCATGAAAATCAAGGTATAAAGTCACTATTCATGACATCAGCAGTGGATTAAACCTTAACAGAAAGCCTCAACACTTAATTGTGGTACCTCCTTGTACAACCGTTGGCCTAGAAACAGTACTTCAGTCCAAGATCCCAAGAGCAGAAAAAAGTCAGTTATTTCACCCCAATTTTTAATTAATCTAATGAAGAATATGAATTGTTACTAGTAAAAATTTATGAGTCTGCCAAGTATTGTGAGAAAGGATAGAAAATGGCGGCTGTTTAAAATGCTAAAAAAACATCATTTAAAGTAGAGTAGATGTATTAACATATGAGCCCTAACAGAGCTATATAAGTTCAATAGTTCCAGAGATATGGCTTTTTAAAAAGCAACATTTCATAAAAAATGTGTAGAAAAATCAAGAGTTAATGAATATATTGCTGGAAATCTATATTTCAGGAACGATGAGACGTAACAACTCACGAAATATTAACACTCAAATAAATGTGCTATAAAGTAGTTTTTGACATTTACCTTCGTAGGAGTAGTAGTTTTCATATTTGCTAAAATAATTTGATTAGCACCTATTCAGAAAAGAAATTATATTAAATCTTTATCAGCATTGATTCTCGCTATAGAATTTAGTACCCTTCCCACTATCAAATCCCGTCTATTTAATCACTTAATATCCATGGAACAAGTTCCAGGTTTTAATGAATTCTGTTTATACACTAATCGTCTACCCCGGAATGGTACAAATTATATCTTAATAATATTTAATGATTTTCTTTTTTCTCTTTTCCAAATATTTATTTATTTTAAAATTATTTACCCTAAACCGACGTTTCGGAGCTCTTCTTCCTCTTCATGGTACTTTTCCTACGTCCTGCTGCATTGTTTCCAATAACTTCAATCTTAGCAATTTTCTCATGTTACATGGTAATCACCGTTGTCTATATATTCTGTTTATACACCAGTCACCAAAAAGTACCCAGAAGACGGAGGGTTCCGAAACGTCTGTGTAGAGTAAATAATTTTAAAATAAAGAAATATTTGGAAAGGAGAAAAAAAAATATAAATATCTAATTATTAATTCATTATTTGTACTTTTTAACCAGTAATACTTCATTATCAAATTATTTTCAGAATTTTTATTATTTCTATTTTATATTGATTTATTAAAATTTCATTTTTGTTTTTAGTATGTGTTAATGTTATACTCTAAGGCTTAATGTTATTTTAAAAAGGCATGTTATAGAATAAATAAAGGATTTATTATTGTTTTTACTATTATTATTGAAAACAATATTTTCATCTAATGACAATAAGAGTAATTTTATCAGTACGAAGATAAATTATTAATATAAATTTTCAGTGTTCCTTCTCAATGTTTTGTTAATGAATACTGAATAAGATTGCATAGCAATAACAAAAAATAAATTTTCAAATCCATCCACCAGTTTACTACTCGAATAAAACTAAAATGACACAGGTAGCCATATATACAGCGCCAATATCTAATCGTATTCGAGAGCTTAAATGATAAAGAAAACGAGCGATAAGATGTAGAGAGAGGTACTCGACACAAACAATAGAAGCCATTCTGTTCTCGCCCAGACCTGTTTCTGATCTATCTAACTATCTGCCTTGTTGAACTCATGACTATCTTCATATATACAGCTGGAGATGACGTAACTTTCCAACTGTTATGTAAATGGTCATCTAAATGATCAAATCAAACGATCAATAACAAAACAAACACATCCACAAAT
>NW_027115366.1:937147-940707 GCF_000696795.3 Halyomorpha halys | reverse complement strand
AGGAAATGGTCGAATCTTTGTTTACAATAAACTTTTGAATTAGCAGACTGATTAACGTGCTGTTTATTTCAAAATGTTCTTTTCAGCCATGGCATGGTTTAAAGATATTGAAATTCCCGAATTCTCAAGTAGAAAAAATAGTACAAGAGCCCAAGAGGAGAAAAAGGCAGTTATTTCACACTAATTTTTGATTACTTAATTGAAAACTAGGTATAATCAATAGTCAAAATTGATGAGTCTGCCAAGTATAGGTAAGGGGAATAAAAAATGGTGGCTGTTTCAAAACGTTAAAAATAATAAATTTTTCATTCGGAGCTCTATATCTTTAAAACTATCAACAATAATAGAAAAACTAGGAGAGCATCATTCCAAGAGTAATTTTACTAAAATATGAGCCCTAATTACCTTGAACCCATTTACGTCCAATAGCTCTCGAGATATGGCATTTGAAAGATCAGTAGTTAGTGAATTTATTTTAAAAAATTTATATTTCAAAAACTATTTGGCATGCAGGTGTCTATTAGCACTCAAATTAAAGCTAGCTTAATGAGCTATAAAGTAATGTATAACGTTTATTTTCGTAAGAGTAGTAGTTTTCATGAGATTTGCTAAAATAAATTGATTTGAAGTTGTTCGAACGCTAAGTCATTTTTTATTCCCCTAACCTGTACTTGGCAGACTCATCAGTTTTGACTAGTAATTATACATAGTTTTCATTAAAGTAATCAAAAAGTGGGGTGAAATAACTGCCTTTTTTTCTTCCTGGCTCTTGTACTAAAAATTTGTGAACAAAATGAAGCGGTTTTTTCACTTGTTGCTCAGAAAGTATGCTTTCTTTTCATGGTTATTGTACATCAATAGATTTAGTTTGTTTTCAAAGTAACATTAGTCTTAGGAAGACTATATCCCAGGAACCATTCGACGTACAGATGGTGAGGGAATAGAATACTACAAGAGCAGGGTTAAAACAAAGTCAGTCATTTCACCCCAATTTTTTATTACTTTAATGAAAACTATGTATAATTAATAGTCACAATTGATGAGTCTGCCAAGTATAGTTTGGGGGAATAAAAAATAGCGGCTGTTTCAAACGAAAAGAAAAAAAAAATTTCTATTCGGAGCTTCATGTCATTGAAACTACCCCTAAAACTAAAAACCTAATAAAACATAATTTAAACTTGCTAAAATATGAGCCCTAAAAGAGCTGTTTACATTCAATAATTCTACATAATACATCTGTACCTTACATAATTATTTCCCAAAATAAATTCACTAACTACTGATCTTTTAGTACGTTCTATACAACATTTTTATGATGATAATAAAATATAATATACATATAATAATAATAAAAAGTTAAACTTAAGTAAATGAACTATTTTTTATTTATTTATTTAATGTGATTTACAACTGTACAAATAATAAATACAATAAGTAAATAAGTGGGATGTTTCATTAACACTTGAAAATCTTAGGAAGGAATCACCCATTGGTTGTACTTCAAGCATTAATTTAAATTAAAAGGTCACGTGGCCATCTTCTTTTCAGACGCCTCGGAGGATTATCAGGGATTGTTAAGGATGAGCGATTAAGAATTAATGGGTTAGGATGGGTAAGGAGTTTGGAATGAAAAGACGCAACTCTGTTTTGGCTCAAATCTGCAACGAATGAGATGTTAAGGTCTTTGTGGATGAGTAATAAGGAGCATCAATGATTTTACGTAAGATTTTGGATTGTAAGTATTGGATGCGGGAGGAATTTGATGGTTTGGTGGAGCCCCAGAGCTCAATTCCATATTTCCAAATTGGTCTAATTATTGTAGTGTATACTAATTTTTTGTAGTGAATGAGAAGTTTAGAGCGTTTGTCAAGTAAGTGTGTAGAAATCGGAATTTACGAGCAGTTTCTTGTCGTTTCAGTCTTGTGTGTGGATCCCAAGTAAGTCTCTTGGCAAGATGGAGTCCTAAGTATCGAATCTATTCAACAGGCGTTAGTGGAGTAATAAATATAAATGATTAAGAAATATATTATATACTGTATATATAATTTATGGTTATAATTTGAATATATAATATATTGTATATATAAGATATACTGTCTTTCTTAATCATTTAATTTTTTTATTATTAATATTTTTTCTTCCCCTCTACTATGTATATTAACATTTATTGTTTATCTAATTTTAATATTTTTTACACTGTTTAATATTATGTTTTTAATATTATTTTTCATATTTATTTATTTATTTTTTGGCCAACATTTGGTTTAAATTCTATAACATCATAGACTGTCTTCTCATACATAAATTTAAATGCATGTTTTCTAATTCTGAAATTTCCCCATAGTCAAGTTTGAACTAAAACTTTATAGAATTTAGAGCAAAACTTAGGCAAGAAAAATAATATAAATAAATAAAAATGGAAACACAATTAATTATTTAGGTTAACCAATAATTTCACAATTAAAAAAAAATATGAAATATTGTGATAAATTTTTAACAAAGAAGGTGACTGTGATAAATAATTTTAACTTTAATCTGAAAATTGACTAATTAGGTTAATTTTTTGGATTGACCTAAATGAAATAACCTACATGAAGTTGTTTTTAAAATGATTTAGGGCTAAGATTGTCTCTGAGGTTGGCCGAATTGCCAGAAACGACTTATAAATAGAATAAAAATGTTTTGAGACTAAAATGGATAAACATTTATTTATTTAAACATAAATATGAAATAGTTTATTTTATTATTATTTTTTTAATATCATTATTAATTACGTTACAAAAATTCAACTTCATGGTTAGTGAATTGATTTTAATTATCTTATCACATTACATACATAAGGAGAGAAAAAAAAGGTTAACATTAATTAGTAAATATAAAATAATAATTAATACTAAAATAAACTATAATTCTCATTTAATAATAATAATAATAATAATAAGTAAAATGATATTTTTTTTTACCCGGACGGGGCCAAAGCGAGACCCCACCACCTCGCCAACCAGCCAGCTCCCCCACTCACATTCCTAAACCACATACTCCAATCGTTAAAGCCAATCTGCCATTTTTTATTATTAATTGGCAAATGGAGATGGTTGGTAATAAACCAGGTATCGCGATTCAAAGAATTTTTATTAGTTTAATGTCATATTATATTCCTTTTATAAAAACAAATTGATATCAAATAAAATATATACTATGCTTTAATGGGCAAACAAAATAGGATTAATGATATTTTTTTTAAATTAACAGAAAAAAAAATTCTTTTCACCTGCTTCCTTAAGATTCTATGCATTGTTATAATTAACGATTAATTTTTTAATTTATAATCATAACACTTTCTTGAGACTGGTAATTTTTTTTAAATAAATAATTTAATTTCTATCCATTTTAGTCTCAAAATCTTTTATTTTTCTTATAAGTCCGACGTTTCGGCCAATCCGGCCATCCTCAGGGAATATCTACTTAATACAATTTTGGAATTATATAATTTAAAAACTCTAACTCCATGCAGACTATTCTGCCCAGGTCAAAACAACAATTTCTAATTAGTCAATATT
>NW_027115366.1:935397-936857 GCF_000696795.3 Halyomorpha halys | reverse complement strand
AGAAATTGTTGTTTTGACCTGGGCAGAATACCCTGCATGGAGTTAGAGTTTTTAAATTATATAATTCCAAAATTGTATTAAGTAGATTGTCCCTGAGGATGGCCGGATTGGCCGAAACGTCGGACTTATAAGAAAAATAAAAGATTTTGAGACTAAAATGGATAGAAATTAAAATAATTTTTTTTTAAACATCCATTTTAATTATATAAAATTCAGATTAACCAAGGTGCGTTTTTCATGGCTCTTCATTACCTTGAATAATTGTATACCTCTTATATTAACGTTTTGATATTTCTAAAATTTCTTTCTTTCCAACAGTATACTATACATCTTTATTATTACTCACATTCCCGGCTATTAATATTCAACCTGGGAAAACATATTTATTTAATTATCAAAATCTTTTATTGTTATTAATACTTAGTAATTACTTTTATTCATTATGGGTATCTTGTATTTTTATTTATTTTTTTCATTTTAGCCCTGATGAAGTCTTGAAATTCAGGCTGAAACGTTAGCACTAATAAATAAATTTTTATTTAATTGTGTTCTTCACTGACCTCTTCTCCAACCACCTTCTTCTCATTTCAATATATCCTCAGTCAATTATTAACTCATCATTTAATTTGAATTATTAATATAATTTGATCAATTAATAAATTGATACATTAATATAATTTGATCAAAATTATTAAAGCCATTTTTGAAAAAATCATAAAGAAGCGTAAAATCAACTGAATCGTAATTACCTACGACCGTTATATTTCCTCTTACTATATGTTTCATATATATGTATATTTAAAAAAAAAAATCTGCACCGCTACAACCCATGAAGGGTTACAGTAAGTTGTAAGGGCTGTAACTGGACCAACGGTTGTGCAATAGGGTGATTTGGTCTTGAATTAAGGGTATCCACTTCATGAGGCCCCAGAAGGCTTCCGAACCTACAGGGCTGACTCTCTTTCTCCCACACCCACAGTTATTATACACGTATTTGTAATCAGTAAAATATCATAATAATTCATAATTTTTAGTATATAAATCAAATTTTATAACTTAATTTTTTCCCTAACAACTTCAGAAGAGCCTAACAAACATTCTGAACTATCAGGATTGATAAAAAATCTCTTGCAGATCTATTTAGTTGGTATATTCATCTCAGCATATTTTTTCTGCAATTATCAACCAGATCAGTGATTCCCAAAGTGGGCGCTGCGATTTGGGTTATGCCAATGTCAGAATTGGCCGAAACGTCGGACTTATAAGTAGAATAAAATTGTTTGAGACTAAAATGGATAAAATTATTTTAATTTTTTATTTGTTTTTTAAAAATTATTATTATAATTTTAATTTTATGTTTTTACTTTATTTGCATTTTAGTATTTGGTTCCTCAAAGTAGTAAACTTGGTCCCATCCTCTACACCGTCTATACAGCTGACATTCCAACCAATCCTAACAC
>NW_027115366.1:931998-934612 GCF_000696795.3 Halyomorpha halys | reverse complement strand
TAGCAATAAATAAATATTTAAAAAAAAGTATTTGGTAATTGAATTATTATTTTTATCACTTGAGATCAATTCATACGGAACTGCTTATAAATTGTAGTTGCCTGTACAACACCATAATAGTAAAAATTATAATTAATAAGTTTCACTTATGTCTGTGACTTTTATGTATTATTTTGTCATCTGTTTGGACCATATTTGATGTAATTTTCTAAATGAATAAAAAAAAATAAATAAAATAAAAAAAGCCTAGACTACTCTATATTTCTTGATTGCAAGCGATTATTCATAACTTCATAAAAATATTATTTATTTCCACCCCAAGAGCAGAAACATTTTTATAACAGAAGAATAAAACTGTTTTGTTTAAAATATTCCCCTCTTATCATTTTTTATTAAATTAATTTTTATTATATATATTCTTGTTTGAGAGTGGTTTAGTTTATTTAAAAACAAATTTGATCCTTTTGTCTCAACTTTATTCCTATCAAAACCTTCCAACGTTTCGACCCTCTTCAAGGATACCTTTACTTTGTTGTCATTTTCTCTTTTAAAATTCTTGAAAATGCCGGCTAATTGCCTTTGTCCCATCTATAACTTCTTCTATATAATTCTTTCCTAAATTTAAAACTTGTACTAACCACTTCTCTTCATTCTTTCATTTACATTTGGGAACCTTAAAACAGAACCTGGTGCAAAGGTTTGCAAATGTAAATGAATAAAAGAAGAGAAGTGGTTAGTACAAGTTTTAAATTTAAGAAAGAATTATATAGAAGAAGTTATAAATGGGACAAAGGCAATTAGCCGGCATTTTAAAGAATTTTAATAGGGAAAATGACAACAAAGTAAAGGTATCCTTGAAAATGACCTGAGTAGTCGAACGTTGGAAGGTTTTGAAAAGAATAAAGTTGAGAAAAAAGGATCAAATTTGTTTTTAAATAAATTTTTTTTTAATTTTATCATTTTTTTTTTTAAATTACAAAAATAGTGATAACTTGAAGAGGAATCTCTAAACCAATCTATTCAAAACTTGGGGACGTGAGTAGGGTGGTTAAACCAATTGCTAAAGTTGCCATGGATACGACTCTTATTTATGAATGAGCCATTGATAAATAAATATCGTATCCATGGCAACTTTAGCTATTAGTTTCAACTATTGCTAATTTTTGCCCAACTCTGCTTTAGTGAAATCTGAGCCCTCGCTATGGTTTTTTTCCTTATAGAGTAAAAATAACTTTCACTTTATTTAAGCTTTTTATACTTAATTGTTTAAGCTATTATATTCTATGGATATAAAAAGAATACTATTTGTCCATTAGTTTTTATTTATCTATATTTTCGCACAAATGTACTTTTCTACACCTATAATATCACAAATAGCCGATTGTTAAACAAATAGAATTTGGGCATTTTTTTTTTCCTACTCTGCCACAATAATTCTGTTACAGTGTAGTTAATTCATTGTCAGTCAATTCAGAAACTCAATCATATTTTTTTTTAACTGATGTAGTTACTGGAATAATTTTGAATTTTAGTTTTAAAAACAAAGATTTTTAATCTGTGTACCAACAGAAAGAAAATCCATGATGGTTTTATAAGTGATGTCATTTAGACATAAACATATAACACCGATTTAGTATTTTACACTTTTTAGCTGTTTTTACATTATTACGTATTTTGCTGTTAAAAGAATTTTCAATTTTTTTTTTCTAAAAACGAACATGAGATAATATTTCATGAATGTTAGCGAATTTGTTTTCAACAAACCCGGATTTTTGTTCAGGCTGGTTTCATTATTTTTTTGTATCCAACATAATTCTTCATATATTTTTCCAACTGGAAGACGGAATAAATATTGTTTTTGGTTACTTCAAGTAATCTTTTGGAATAAATACTACCTTTAATGAACTTATGATTCGTATCTTGCATTATTCTTACATCGGGATGATATTAACAAAAATATAAGAATTATTTAGATTCAAAAATAATTTAGGATCCTGATTTTGCCAGCTTTAACTAAATGTCTAGTTTTGTCATATTTCAGCATTGGATAACTTGTTTTTCGTAAAGTCTTTATAATAGTATTTTTGCAATTTTTTTTTAATCAAAAATTACAAAATATAGAGAAAGCTTGAACACGAATCTCTAAACCAATCTATTTAAGATTTGGGAACTTGAGTAGAGTGATAAGTGAATGTTGTGTGACATTGCCATGGTTACGACCCTTATTCATGAATGAACCATTGATAAATAAATATCGTATCCATGGCAACTTTAGCTATTAGTTTCAACTATAGCTAATTTTTGCCAATCTCTATCTTGTGATGAGTGCAGGGCACCAAATGTATTTATCATAAATTCAAAAACTTTCTTTCTTTTGGTAACGAGGATATAACAATTATTATTAATATATTTTTTGAATGAAATAAATTTTTAATTATATTATTTCAATTTCTTGAGACAAGGTAATTATTTATTAAATAAATCAAAAATTCGTATCCATTTTTGTATCAACACTTTATTTTTCACCAGTCCAACGTTTCGGCCATTCTGGCCATCCTCAAGGACATCTAAATATTTAACAGCTTATATTAGGGGTATTCATGATGTTGTGTTA
>NW_027115366.1:928538-929348 GCF_000696795.3 Halyomorpha halys | reverse complement strand
TGTGATAAGATCGTGGCCAGGAGCTTTTTTAGAAGGTAGAGACAAAAATAGATACGAATTTTTGATTTATTTAATAAATAAATTTTTGATTCATAATGTAAAATATTTCCAAATTGATATTTTTAACCTATTTTGAATGATCATTTTTCGTCAATAAGTATTTCAAGTATGTTCATTCATTCATTCATTCATTCATAAATAGCTGCTTATTTTAGACGAGGAGAGATCTTTAAAGAGAAGGAACATGTGCTATTACATGTGGTCTGTAATGTTAATGCCAATGCTATCAACACATGCCAGCCAAATGTGCAAATATACGTTAAAACCTGCGCTCTAATTCCATGTTCATTCAAATTAGGGCAAAGTCTGTTACTAACAATTTAACTCGTATTAACCATATTAATATTTTAACATTATAATATTGTAAAAAATTAAAAATATATGTATATTTTATTATTATTATTTAAATGAATTAAAAATAACCTGAATTTCTCAGCTCCTTTGTCAACTGCTTAAATACTCAAGTTTTGTAAATAAATATATTTTCATAACTTGACAAATAATCAATATTTGTTCGTTCGTATTTTAGACTTATTTATTGATAGATATTACAATCTGCCTCACAGTTGTGGGCAATAGGTAATAGTGATGAATGATCTCATACACACTAAAATAAAAAAATAAAAAATAAATAAATAAAATAAAAAAAAATAAAAAAAAGAAGAAAAAAAAACTCTCTTAAAATATATACAAACAAAAGAATAGACAAGATGAACATAATCAAACTATCTGTATGAAAAATAAATAAAT
>NW_027115366.1:918441-928393 GCF_000696795.3 Halyomorpha halys | reverse complement strand
ATAATGATAAAATAATATATACAATATTTACACAATCGACCTGAGGATCCCTGAGCCCACTCTATCCCCCACGTGTGAGGGGTAGAGCATAGCTCAAGATGTTCGTATTTTAAGCACTGCCAAACTGTTCTTTCAATTGTTATGGGGCTTTTTGCTAAATTATCAGGATTTTCTGGGAAAGGTTATAAGTTATTTTGATTTCTCAGGTAAAAAAAAAGTTATTAACAAAATTATATATATTAAATAAATCAAAAATTGTATCCTTATTAGTCACAACACTTTTTATTTCATCAACAGTCCAACGTTTCGGCCTTTTCGGCCATCCTCATGGACAATCTTCAATTATAAATTCTTCCTCACATTAAAATTTAAAATTTCTTTTGCAGGCTATTCTGCCCAGGTCATTAATTATAAGTTAAAAACCTATTTTTTTATTTAAAATCATAAATATCTAATTTTTCTTATTTTAAAATTATCCACCAAATCACTACCATATACACAAACTATTTATTATATTAAACTATAAATAGTTTGTTTATATGGTTGTGATTTGATGGATAATTTTAAAATAACAAGGTTTAGATATTTATGATTTTAAATAAAAAATAGGTTTTTAACTTATAATTAATAACCTGGGCAGAATAACCTGCAAAAAAAATTTTAAATTTTAATGTGAGGAAGAATTTATAATTGAAGATGTCCTTGAGGGTGGCCGAAAAGGCCGAAACGTTGGACTGTTGATGAAATAAAAAGTGTTGAGACTATACAAGGATAAAATTTTTGATTTATTTAATAAATAATTACCTGTCTCAAGAGATTGAAATAATATATTTAAAATTATATATTTTTTGCGCGTATCGATTTGTCTCTTTGTGAAGAATATGAAAAAAAACATTACTGATTCTATTAAATAATGTTTTATTTGCTTAAAAAAAAAAAAAAAAAGTATTACTGTTAAGTAGGTCCAAAGAAATTGTTTAATGAAAAATAAAATCATATTCGCCTAAAGTATCGTCTGAAACCTTTAAATACCAATTTTCAAAGAAATTACAAGTTAGGTATTTTTGCCTTTGTTTCATTTTTGAAGGATTTTTTTTTTCTTCTGGTGAACATTGTTCAAATAATTCCTCTGCATTTTATCCAATCCCAACGTTAATACAACTCTTCGAAAGCTGAATGAATATTATCGTCATTATCAAGATTTATAGCCCTTATAGTACAAGAGCCGGAAAGAAAAAAAGGCAGTTATCTTACCATAATGTTCGTTTACTTTAATGAAAACTACGTATAATTAATAGTCAAAATTGATGAGTCTGCCAAGTATAGGTAGGGGAATAAGAAATGGCGGCTGTTTTTAAAACCTTAAAAAAATATTAATTTTTCATTCGGAGCTCTTTATCTTAAAAACTACCAACAACACTAGAAAATCTAAAAGAACATTATTTAAAGGAGAGTAAATGTGCTGAAATATCAGCCCTAATAGAGCTATTTACGTCCAATAGTTCTCGAGATATAGCTTTTTAAAAAGCGATATTTCATAAAAATGTATTGAAATAATTAGTCAGTGAATCTATTTTGAGAAATATATATCTCAGGAACTATGTCTATTAGCACTCAAATTAAAGCTAATTAAATTAATTATAAAATAGTTAATGATGTTTATCTTTGTAGGAGTAGTAGTTTTTATAATATTTGAGAAAATAAACTTACAAAATGTTAATTTCAAGTTGTTCATATAAAATTTAGATTTTTGAAAATATATGTCTCTAGATCCATAAGACCCACATGTATCTGCCAAACTCTCAAAATAAAAGAAATTTAACTTACTATAAAGTAGTTTATGACACTTATCTTCGTAGGGGTAGTAGTTTTTATGATATTCACATATGAATATAAATTTGGCAAATGAAATTTTATCCGAACAACTATAAATCAATCTACTTTAGCAAATTTTATGAAATTTCTACTACTCCTAGAAAAATAAACGTCATAAACTACTTTATAGTTCATTGAACTAGCTTTAATTTGAGTGCTAATAGACATCTATACGTCACATAGTTCCTGAGATATAGATTTCTCAAAATAAATTATCTAACTTCTGATATTTTAGTATGTTCCATACATCATTTTTATGAAATATTGCTTTTTAAAAAGCTATATCTCGGGAACTATTGAATGCAAATAGTTCTATTATGGGTTATATTTTAGCAAATTTACTCTATCTTAAATGATGCTCTCTTAGATTTTCTATTGTTGTTGGTAGTTTTTAAGATATAGAGCTTCGAATAAAACATTATTGAAATTATTTTTAACGTTTTGGAACAGTCGTCATTTTTTATTCCCCCAATCTATACTTGGCAGACTCATCAGTTTTGACTAGTAATTATACATACTTTTCATCAAAATTAATCATCACTTTGGGTGAAATAACTGCCTTTTTTTTTATCCTCTTGGACTTTTGTACTATTATAAGAGCGAAATATTAGTTTAAAAAAAAAGTGTTATTTTATATCTCCGGCTCTAATATGTTGAATTCGATCTTGTCTTTATAGAGCCCTAAACCACTCTCAAGTTTGGTTTTGATTGGTTTGAGTCGTGTTGAAGTTATTTTTTTCCATATATTTTAATTATATAATGTTATTTAACGCTATAAAATAAATAGATATAATCAGCAAATAATTAAATCATTAATCCAATGTTTAAATAACTAAATATATGAATTTATATCAAGCTTTCAATTAATCTATCTACATCCTTAAAGCGAAGCTTGGTTGTGTCTGCTAGTACATTATTAATATATGAGTACATGAGCTTTCCTTTGGTGTTTTATCGTGTTTAATGAAAATTTGATTTTTCCTAAATATTTCCTTTTTTTTTCATAATCTTTTGTTTTTTCAAATAGCTATGAAATGATATCATTATGGGTCTTGACTTTGCATTAATTTTTTTCCCAAGCTTGTAGCAGTTGTTAATCGAGTTTTCTGTTAAATTAATATCGAAGCTCGGGAGTGCTAACTTGACAAGATCTACAGCATTTCCCGATGTGGAATTATCTTTTTCAGGAAGATAGAACATTACTATATTATTTTTTTCTTTATTTCTTCTCTAAATTATTTATTCTATATTTTAATAAAATGTTTGATTTTTCAAGCTGATCATCAGTCTTGTTTTTTACATATTTGTATTTATATAGTTCTGATGTTACGTTTTCTAATAAAGTGTGCATTTTTGTAGCGATTCTTTTACCATTTCAGTTTCGTCATTGTTTTTTCGAATTTCCATAAAAATTGCTTGAGGCGTGGTAGATCCCATTTTTTATTTTATGAAATTATCAATTGTTCAATGAAAATTAAATCACTTATCAGTTGATTTGAATTAGCTGAAAGCGGTTAAGGATAGATAAGATCTAGACTTACTGAGTCTGCTTGAACGAGCAACTTTCGAAGGATGGCCTTTTTTGTGCTAAGATCTCCTCTTGTGAAATTATGACTTGCCCTAGATCGACCAACCTACTCGCTATAATTATCTTGATTATAATCTAATAACATATAAATTATTGATTTAAATTAATTTTAAAAGTTGTCTTCAAATGTTTCTGCAATTAATTTCACAAATTTTAATTTCGGAATTCAAAATCATTTCTTAGGAATTATTTTAATAACTCTCCAGCAATCTAACTCCTTCGAAGACGTCATACGAGGAGTACCCAGGATCAAAACTGGGGGGGGGAAGGAACAAGCCATAGTCAATCTATTAGTTTTACATATTAATACAATTACACTGACTTGTACAATGGTAACTTGTACTTTAGTACTTTTTTTTAAAAAAAAAAGGACTGAGTCAACCATGGTTAAAATAAAAAAAATGACGGCTGTTTCGAGCTACGCAAAAAAAGTATATATATATTTTATATTATATCCGTATTATATTAATTTATAACGATAAATAAAGGTTTTGACTCTCTCTTGTAAACAATTAATTCAAAATGAACCTTTTAGTATTCGATAGTGAATTGATACGTCCCTGATATGTCTTACATCATCCTACGTCCTTAAAATGCTCCAACAATTTCAAGAATAATTTATTCCAGTTTATATTCACTTAAATGGGATTCAGCTTGATCACTTTGAACTGAAAAAATTTCAAAAAAAAGTTTTTTGGAGAGGATTGGGGAAAATTTTCAAACAATTTCGACGAGATTTTCTCTGAGTGTATTGATTTTTTTTACCCAACTATATGAATTATTTTTATTCCTCAAATTATTTTGGATTTGAAGTTATTAATGACCTATTATAAATATTAAACGCTCTATGTTATAGCAACCAACTGCTAAATAAAGCATTTCTCTTTAAATCTTGTTAATTAAAATTATATTAATATTAATATGGATAAATTAGATCATATAAGACGAATGGATACCTTCCTAGTTTTAGCCCTCACGATGCTCAGAATCCTCCTTATCTTACCTGTACTCCAGTTCGGTACCCCTAGACACGTACTCCAGATCCGAGATACATCGCCTACCTAAGACAACACCGACTCCTCTAGGAAGGACCGGAATCGGACGAGGTCTAGGGCAGTAATTCTTGGCGCGTCCTTGGTCGCCACATCGGTCAGTGACCTCGGCCAAGGACAGGTCCGCTCATATTGTCTGATCGCTTCTTCCTCTTCCTAGCTGATATCCTTATCTTCTCCTTCCCCTCCAGGTGGGCACAGCCGAGGCCGAACTAGGGGGGTACAGGGTCGCATCGAGAACAGAGTTGTGTTTGTTGGTTTCGTTGCCCCCGTCGAAACGTGACGAGTTGACACGCGCGCACTTTTTCACCAAATAACGGTGGTGGTTTATTTAAAAATAAAATATTTTATGGATTTATTTCGTCTCAAAAAAGCGTAACAATGTTGAAATATTATTTATAATGAGGCGTTCATGGTTGATCGTGGATATATATAAATTATGAGAAGATGATTGATAAATTACATACAAATAGTAAACCTGATAAAAAAATATATTTGTGCCAACGTTTTGACCTGAATTTCAGGTTTTTGTCATAGCTGAGAAAAAAAACATGATAACAACCTTATTTCGGAGAAAAATAAACCGGAACCGAAGAAACAAACAAAGGTACCGGAGTTTTTTTAACTATTTTTTTCTGAATTAAGGTTGTGATCTCCTTTTCTTTTAAACCTTGATGTAGGTCTGAAATTCAGGTCGAAATGTCGGCACAAATAAACAAGTTTTACTTATTTTTGTTTTTCGCTTACTGCACCCACGACTATCTTCTCCTCAAATTATTTATTTTTTTTACTTACTCCATATATGTAATATTTAGTAAGGGTAATTGTTGCGATCGTAACAAATATTTATTTTCAGTTTTCGACCGAAAAACACGGTTTGAGGTTCCTTGAGTTCACGTAACCAAGTTTCTAAAGATGGTCGGTTTTAGCGCACTTGCTCAGCCTCCACTGGCTCATTACCAGTGATGCGGCGAGAGGGATGCGCTGGGATCTCTCGAGCTCTGCTCTACCTCTCACACGTGGGGGATAGAGTGGGCTCAGGTATCCTAAGATCGATTGTGTAGATACTGTATATGTTATTTTATTTATTTATTTTTCATACAGATAGTTTGATTATGTTCATCTTGTTTATTCTTTTGTTTGTACATATTTTAAGAGAGTTCTTTTTTTTTTTTAGTTTTTTTATTTTTATTTATTTATTTTTTAAAATTTTATTTATTTAATATTATTTTTTTATTTTATTTTAGTATGTATGGGATCATTAATCACTATTACCTATTGCCCACAACTGTGTGGCAGATTGTAATATCTATAAATAAATCTATCTTAATTGAAAAAAGATGGTCAGTACGTGCGTGTCTGTAAAAATGTGGATCAAAAACACATAATAAACATAATTTATTTATTTGTTTATGGGGCAACCCCCCGTACAATTAGAGTTAGACAGTGAAATACATGAAATAGATAATCAATTGTAGTAATTTTACGAAAATGATGAGCTAAAGATCGTTTATATAAACTAATAACAAACAATATACCCAAGCTGGGCTATCCACATTCGTTATAATAAATTCATATTTAATAATATTAAAAAACAAAACAAAAACTATAACTCGTATTGGGACGATAGGAGTCCAGATCTAAGCAAAAGGTTTTGGTTTACATATGTACAAAACAGTTTAAGGTCCATTCCTGAGGGTACAGACAGAAATTCATACAACTGATTTCGGCTAATATCGCTTAGTTTCGGCATGTATCGGTTCTCATGATACGCAGGGCAATTTGTCAAAGAATGGAAACAATCCTCCAGGGCCGTTCCATCACAAGCTGGACAAAGCTTCTGTGGGTCCAGAGTATATTTGTGTGGAACGACATTTAGAGAAATTGCATATTTACCGGAGAGTTGTAGTTGGGCAATTATTCTCAAGTGAGTTATAGGGCACCTGATCTTTAGGTAGCTTTGAGGAGCATCCGTTTTAATGAAGACCCTACCGTACCACGGGCTATAGCTCCATTCTCGTAATAACAAGAGGTCTTGACAAATTCCCTGTATCTATCCGAGACCTCTCCCAGAGACAGTAACTATGCCTAGGATGTTAAATGTATGTATAAAAGTTTAAGGTTTAAAATATAGAAATTTTTAAAGTAAATAATCAATTTAAAATCATTGTTTGAAGCTGTTATGATATTATTTTAATATTTTATTTAGTTTAAAGATATGAGATGGGCAATTAGCCTGTAGGAAAAAAATTTAAAGAATATGACATCAATATTTAATGTATAGTCAAAAATATTAGTATGTTATGAGGAAATAATTTAATTAATTTAAAAATAAATTTTTGTAGTTTATCTCCTTGAAATGGCCTGAGGGTCGAAACGTTGGAGTGTATTTGAAAATAAATGTTGAGATTATATTTAGATCAAATTTGTTTCTGATAATAATAAATTAAAAATATTGTTTGGAAGATCGTGGAATGGTCCGGAATGGTGAAAATGGTCCGGGAGGGTTAAAAAAAAACTGAAATAGTCATTAAACTATTTATGATGGGGTAACGTTTCGGCCCACTTTTCAGGGCTAAAAAAGATAAAATTATGAGAATAGATGACATGAAATAAAAGTGAACTAAGGTTACTTTATGTTTTCAGTCTTAGCTGGGAAATTGTTACTTTGACTCTCTTAACATATTCCCATTTAGCATACTCATTCTGACAACATCAACGTTCTGACTTTTCAAACCGAAAATTGTAGCGATCAGGTCAATAAACGACATGTCAAAATCTCACAAGGAGAGATCATAACAACAATAACAAGATTCTTCCCTGCCCGACCCGCCCCTCTAAGACCCCAGGGAGCGACGGTGTTGAAAATGGGAATAGGAGACTTTTGATAGTTAAATTGAGCAAGATTTAAAAAGCGCCTGACAATGGAAAACGGCGTGAAATATTTTTTTTTTTAATGATTTATTTACAACTGTATAAAAATATATACAACAAGTAAATTTGCTGTTGGTGACATAGTAACATGATACAAACATGTGGAGAATCTACCCACTGATAGAACTCCAATAACATTTATAAAGGAGAAGGTCTCGAGAAGATCTTCCATGTCAGTCGTTTGTCGAGATGTAGTTCTAAGTTACGGATCTGTTCGACAGGAATAAGTGGGGTATTATTAAAGGATACTGTAGGGCAAGAGGTCATGGGCTTACGACGAAGAGTAAATATGATTTGGTGGAATTTATTGGAATTAATTGAAATAAAATTAAACTAAGGTAGTATGGTGTATGGTTAAATATAATTTAAAATAATTAAAAATTTATAAAAAAAAAATAATAAAAATAAGGTGTACGTTATATAAAAAAATATATGTAAAATGAACCCTGTATGTCTAGGTGCCTAATTTATTTTATTTATTATCCCTTATTTTCCGTCTTAGTGTGAAATATATTGGAGAAGATGGTCGAGGGGTGCGGTCAGCAAAAAAAAAAACAACTAAATAAACATAAAATTATTTATTTATGCTGACGTCTCGACCTATGTTTCAGGTTTTCATCAGGGATTTTAGCAGGGAATCTTGCCTGAAAATGTAGGCTATATAAGATTTCCCGCTAAATCAGAACTCGTGTTTTTTCTCCATTGAAGATAACATTGTGGAGTGGCGACAGTTTTAGTCAATGCCGCGGACGCGCTGACAACTCGCCGATTAGCGACAATAGCCAATGATAGATCGTTGTTAATAATAGAAATAGATTATTCCCATTGATAGGTATCTTGTTCAATTTGTGGTATGCGAATCGACCGCGTAATATCCATCTTAAATATTATTAATCTATCTTATAATAATATTATAATACTGCTCGTCGATTCCATTACAACATTTACTAGACAAACGGTCTAAATTGCCAATCCATTACAAAAGACTAATCTACATGACTATTATAAGGCCTATCTGGACATACGGAGTTAAGCTTTGGGGCTCCACTAAACCATCAAATTCCTCCAGAATTCAATCCTTAATGCTCCTTACTTTGTCACAAATCAAGTTATCCATCAGGACCTCATTGTTGCAAATGTTGCCGATATGGCCAGAACCAGGTACCATTCCTTCTATGATAAACTTCTCTTCCACCTAAATCTACTTGTTTCTAACCTGGCTTCTCTTTCATTACCTAATAATCCTTCTAGGCGTCTGAAAAGAAGATGGCCTCCAGATCTTCTCCACTAGAAATGTTATTGGAGTTCTATCAGTGGGTAGATTCTCCACATGTTTGTATCATGTCACAATGTCACCTACAGCAAATTTACTTGTTGTATATATGTGTATACAGTTGTAAATAACAATAAATAAATTATTAAAAAAAAAAGAATGAATAAAATAATTAGTTATTTTCCTAAGTGATTAATTATAATCATACGTATCCTGAAACCATATTTGAGGGGGGAAAAAGTCGATTTCCTACACTTAGTTGAATATAGTATGTTATATTGTGATATATATGTTATACGGGTGATTGGCCTAGTAGAAGTGGCCCTGGATCCTCAAGACAACTGGCCTCCTGAATAATTAGGTCCCCTCAGAATTAAGGATGGCCGGGCTATACCCCTTAAACATCATACAGCAAACAAAGAGGGACCGAGTTCGCAATGAAAGGATTCGTCAGGAACTGCATATGCCCCACTGAAAGAGCTCCTGAAAAATCCTCAGCTAAAGTGGTTCGTCCATGTTATCAGTATGGACGACCACAGAGATCCTCCAACGACCATGGAATATAACCCAGATGGCAGAAGGGACCGCCCTAGTATACATATCTTGATTACATGGAACGACTCTGAAGGGTGATGTGGAAGGACCTCCGACAGGCAAAGATCCTAATTAGAAATAGGGAAGAATGGAATACCTGGCTGGATGCTCCTCTATGCTGAAAGGGATTAAAGAGGGAAATCAATGAAGAAGAAAAGAAGATAATCGTTGAGACCATTCCAATAGTCCATTTTTGATAGTACAATATCATGAATGATCTTCAACGCAAAGATAACAGAGCTCTGGATGAAAAATTAATTATTTTTAATGTTTTGAAAAAGCTGCCATTTTTTATTACCCCTACCTATACTTGGCGGACTCATCAATTTTGTTTTCATTAAATAAATCTAAAATTGGGGTGAATAACTGACTTTTGTCTCCTCTTGGGCTCTTGTACTACAGGAATGGATAAAAGGAATTACTGAGTGATTAGAAAATAAGGAAATAGCAGACAATATAGATATTAATGTATAAAATAATATAATTATGAAAGTCCAGTAAGTAAATTTATGTACAAAATGAAAATAATTCAAAATTTAAGTGTGAAAGAAAACGTATATATATAATTAAAATAACAAGATAAAATAAAAAAAAAGGGGGGTTCATGAATAGTGAATATATGTACAAAAAAAAAAT
>NW_027115366.1:916656-918391 GCF_000696795.3 Halyomorpha halys | reverse complement strand
ATTTATGTTTAAACACCGATCTTCTACCACGAAAAAGTTTAATCTATGTCATATACATATTTAGTGTTTTTGTTTTCTCTTTCCCAAAATTTCCATTTTTTAAAAATATTTATGTTACACCGATGTTTCGAAATCCTCCTTCAATCAATTAAAAACACAGTCTTTCAAGGTACTTCTATAAATTTTTAAAACAATACAACAATAATCATGCAAGAATTAAAAATAAAATCACAAAACATATATATGTAATTATTGAAATACGCAAGTAAAATACTAGAATGAAAAAAATAGTACAGAATAATGCAGTATATTGTAAAGGCTTAAGACAACCCAGTGGTGAGTTATAAAAAAAAAGAAAAACCACTTGTTTGGGTTGTAAATGTTAATTACCACGAACCCGAAACATAAATGGACGCCTTTTGCCAACTTGAAGTTATCAATTATTCTTGTACTACTAAAACAGTATGGGATGGAACTGAAAATAATAATGTTCTATTATATATGTAGAAATGATTGACCGTATTATTTCAAAAAATGAAGAAGATTGTTGGGGTTGCGGTAAAAAGTAGTTAATAACTATTCATTTGCTGAAGTTTCGCCCAACTTTGTAGGGCATCGTCAGGGCTAAAAATATTTTTATATTGAAAGACAATAAGAAAAAAAAGTCACTTAGGTAGGGTTAACAATAATGCAAATATATTTCAAATAGATAATTATATAAAAATGAACAAAAATAGAAAATAAAAATAATTATAGTTTAAATTTACGATGCTAAGTATATATTTAATTACGTAAACCTGTAATGTTTTATATTGTTAGTTATTTAAATTATTTTTTTATTGATTATGATAGACCAGTTGCTCAAAAACGTTTTAGGAAAATAGATTTCAATAATTTTATTTTTATATTAAAACTCATTATCAAATTAAAATAATTGTATTAATTTTTTTAATTATTCATTTATTGTTATTTACAACTGTATAAATATATAAACATCAAGTAAATTTGTTGTAAGTGATATAATAACATGGTACAAACATGTGGAGAATCTACCCTTTGATAGAACACCAAAAATATTTCTAGGGGAGAAGATCTCGAGACCATCTTCTTTTCAGACGCCTAGAAGGATAATAAAGCCAGGTTAGAAACGAGTTGGTTTGGATAGTTAGGAAGTTTATCATAGAAGGTTTGGTATTTGGTTCTAGCCAAATCGGCAACATACGGGACATTGAGGTCCTGATGGATGACATGGCACCATTCTTCAATGGTGTTGATGTGGGATTGGAGGGTTTGGGATATAATAGACGGATAATTATTCACTGATAATAGGCATTGTATTAAATTAAAAACAAAATTTTCATCTGAGTAAATAAGATATTCCTTGAAAATGCACTATTTTGCGAAACGTTAGCATTGAGTGTGCTGTATCTTAATATTCGAGTAAATTATGTCATATCACTCCTCAGGATCAGATCTAACTTCCAGTTCCGGTGTAATATTGCAAAAACTTTCCTCATAATATCAGAGCGTAGGAAGCCATGGGGATACCCCGCGACCTTTTTATTATCAATGTGGCCGTGTTTATTAATGAAGGCAGATAAAGTGACCCCTTCTTTTTTGCAGTGTTAGCTTATGTCACGATGATGCAGGGTGCAATTCATAGTTCCTCAGAAGATGTTTCTGGAGATGTTTTATCTCTTAATAGATATATACTGGAACTGGTACTGGTATTTGG
>NW_027115366.1:909460-915960 GCF_000696795.3 Halyomorpha halys | reverse complement strand
AATTTGATGGTTTAGTGGAGCCCCAAAGCTCAACTCCGTATGTCCAGATAGGCCTTATAATAGTCATGTAGATCAGTCTTTTGTAATGGATTGGAAGTTTGCCTAGTAAATGTTGTAATAGTTGGAATCGACGAGCAGTTTCCTGTCTTTTCAGTCATGTGTGAGGATTCCATGTCAGTCGTTTGTCCAAATTTAAGTAAATTTAAGTTATTTCTCTTAGGCTCACTCAATTAAAATACAAATTTTCATATAATAATATTATATTCATGTAATAATATCATATTAATAAACGTACAAATTCTTAAATATCTGACTCAGTTTAAACTAGTGTTGAGCTGCGTAAAAGCTTGAATATCCTTTGTACAGAACGAAATTTGCAGACAGGTTAGGAAGATTTTCAAAGATGAGATGCATATCCATATTATGAAAAAACAAATTAGGTACAGGTCCTTTTATTTTAGGGTCGGTTGAGCGGAGAAAGATTACGAAATGGTGCAGTGAAAAAAAAAATTAACCATAAAATAACTATGAAATACTTAATGTTGATTATAATTTTTTTTTACTGGAAAAATCGGGCCAACCTACATTCTTCCTGGGAAAATTCTCAACATTTATCAAAAATCCTCATGACAATGAGATTAACGCTATGGCAGTGCATAAAGTACCAACAAATAAATATTTATTTTTATATATTATATAGCATTATTTAATAAACCTTAAACTTTCAGACCATAAATCTCATTTCTAATCCTCATTTTGGCATTTTTGAACCATTCTAATCTATTTCTGCAGAATATATTTTATTCTTGAACATATTGAAACAATAATAGATATAAGTTTACCATATAAAAGTAAATTGATTCCTATTTTTAGGTTCAACCTGAAATGAGTTGAGGCGAGAATCGATCCTGAATTCCAATGGCCCTAACCTTTCTCCAGGTCCCAATTATCCCTAAGAGCATGACCATTGGTTAGGAATGAACCAATTAGAAACCGACCTCAATAAAGTTTAGTATATTCCTCCGAATTGATGAGGCGGCCGTGAGTTATGGGCGGCGGCTTTGGTGATCAGTTCAACGATAAAATGCTCGAGATATATTTTGAAAAATCCCGAAGTCCTTGGCAACTTCTGTTTTTTGTTGTATTGCTTAGATTTTTCACTTCTTAAGGAATGTTTTGATTGTCTATGATTTATTAGTTAGAGCCATATTAGGCAAATATTTGTTATAGCAACGTCAGATCTACCAAAACGTTTTGTCCTTCGTTTATTAAAAAAGAAAAAAATCTGAGAGAAGTCCTAATTATTATTTATCAATGATCTAGTGACGATTATGTTCAACCACCAAGTTTTCCGTTGTGATCACACTGAAGGATCAGGTATCAATATGAAGATAATTGTGTGGCATAGAAATGTTTGCTACTAACTATTAGAAAATGTTTTCAGTTTAAGATAAGAGGAGCTGTTATCACTGGATATTGGGGGCAGAGCGAAGAGCAATAGGGAGGCAAGATTCCATCAAACTATTTTTGGGGATTATGATACTCCCTTGAGATTGTAACTTCTTTATACAACTTGGAATTTCAACTATATACTTTACGAATGCAATATCAAAACTTTAGAGTCAGATAACTTTTTACAAGGTCAAGTACCACTTTCTGTTGACTCTACAAAGCTTGTAGTTCCTCGGCCACACGAAACAGCCTTCTCCACGCTAGGGATGGGATATCGAAAGAAAAATATCGATATCGGTATCGATATCGATATCGGATAGCAATATCGATATTATATCGGACCTAAAATATCGAAATATCGATATTTGAAAATTTAACGAATTAAAGTAATAATAATTATAAAATGATACCATAGCAAGATATTGGAAGACTTATATTATGTCATATCTTATCAAAATACATAAGAAACTCTTAATAACTATGAAAAAAAGGAACACCATGACAACCATATCATAAACATAAAAAATATTAACTAAAATACAATTGTTTTATTGAAGAAAATTTAAAAATAGAATATCAATATTTTATTTTGATAATTACATATTTATTTCAATATTTTCTTTTGTTGTAATATCGATATGGTATATAAGAACAATATTCCGATATTTATATTATATACATATTTTATTGAAATTTAGATATACTGTTTAAAATAACTAAAATAACATATATAAATTTTAAAATAGAATATCGATATTTAATTTTGATATTACATATTTATTTCGATATTATACATTGTTGTAATATCAATGTGGAATATAAGCAACAATATTCCGATATATTTTTTTCGAAATATTGATATATTGTTTAAAATGACTAGAATATTATATAGGGATTTTAAAACAGGAATATTGATATTTTATTTTGATAATTACATATATTTTTCAATATTTTAAGTAATATCGATATGAAACATAAACAACAATATTCCGATATTATTTTATCTAAATATCAATATTTTGTTTAAAAATACTAGAACATTGTATAGAATAATTAAAAATGGAATATCGATATTCTATTTTGATAAATACATATTTGTTTCGATATTTTGTATTATTGTAATATCCTTATGGTATATAAGAACAATGTTCCGATATTATTATAACGAAATATCGATATATTGTTTAAAATGATTAAAATATTATATAGGGATTTTAAAATAGGAATATCTATATTTTATTTTGATAATTACATATTTTTTTCGAAATTGTACATTGTAGTAATATCGATATGGAATATAAACAACAATATTCCGATATAATTTTCCGTATAATATAATATAATAACATTTCTTTTATATATCTCTAATATTAAGGTGCGACCTTTTTTTTTTTTAAGAAACCGATATTATCGAAGGGAAATATCGATATTCCAATATTATCGGTTACTGGATATCGGATATCAGAGACAAAATATCGATATTTCGATAATATCGATATCCCATCCCTACTCCACGCCAGCCTATCTTGGGGTACTGTTTTCCAATTTTCTGTATGGAGCTTTTTGTTGATTATGTCCATCCATCTGGTTCCATCCTTAACCACTATAATATAAATTTTTTTTTTGACAACGCCCAAGCCAAAAGTTACGGGATAAAATTTGTCAGTTGGCATCAGAACGTCATTCTTATCAGCCCTTATAAGCCCTGCAAAATGGGGCGAAACGGTTGTTAACAATAAATAGTTTTTCATTTACTATTTCGAATCCTTTATTGACCACCACCCGGACTTCCTACAATCCACTTAATACGGTCAACTATCTTCTTCCAATTACGGAATAAAACTTTGTATATAAAAGTTGTATTAAAGTTTATGGGACCATAAGTAAATTTACTATAAGTACATTTCTATTAACATTGTTAAAAATACAAATAAAGGTTCTCTTTATTTAGAAAAATTTCAATAAATTTGATAAATTGTCAAAAAAAAATGAATTTAAAAGTGAAATTTTCCCAGAAGAAAGGATATGTATTATATTTCATAAAATATACTTCTCACCTCTCTGAAGTGTGTCATCGATTTATAATATGATTATAAATAATTTTTAATTAATAAAATACATTTAATATATTTCAATAGAAAACTAAAGTACATAAACCTACTAGTTTCTAACTTTACTTCCTCCTTCATTCCTAGTAATCCTCATAGACACCTGAAAAGAAGATGGCCTCGACACCTTGTTATGTAGAAATGTTATAAGAATGCTATCAATAAGTAGTTTCTCTACATGCTTATATCACTCCATTATGATCTTACATCAGATTTACAAGATGTATTTTTATGTAAATACAGTTGTAAATGTCAATAAATCATTTTTTTCAGAAATTGATGATTTTATTTGTGGCAAAGCAAGGAGCATTGAGAATTTTACGAAGTATTTTGGATTGTAAGGATTAGATACAAAAGGAATGCGAAGGTTTAATGGAGCTCCAAAGCTCAACTTCGAATGTCCAGATAGGCCTTATTACAGTCATGTAGATCAGTCTTTTGTAATGGATTGGAAGTTTAGACCGTTTGTCTATTTAGTGAGATTTATTGGAATTTATTTTAATTCTACTTCCCATTCACTACAAAAAATTAGTATACACTACGATAATCAGACCAATTTGGACATATGGAATTGAGCTCTGGGGCTCCACCAAACAATCAAATTCTTCCCGCATCCAATCCTTACAATCCAAAATCCTACGTTAAATCCTTGATGCTCTTTATTACGTCACAAATAAACTCCTTCACAAAGACCTTAACATCCCATTCGTTGCAGATTTGACCCAAAACAGATATGCGTCTTTTCATTCCAAACTCCTTAACCATCCTAACCCATTAATTCTTAATCTTTCATCCTTAACAATCCCTGATAATTCTCCGAGGGGTCTGAAAAGAAGATGGCCACGGGACCTTCTAATTTAAATGAATGTTTGAAGTACCACCAATGGGTGGTTCCTTCCCAAGATTTTCAAGTGTATATGAAACATACTACATATTTACCTATTGTATTATTTTGTACAGTTGTAAATTACATTAAATAAATAATTAAAAAAAAAAAAAATTAATCCTTAAGTTTTGACACCATTCTTCAAGTATTGCGGGATTGGAGGGTTTGACGTATATGCCATATTACAGTCATGTAGATCAGTCTTTTGTAATGTAAGATCTTATATAAAATTTACTAAATGTATTTTTATGTAAATACATTTGTAAATATCTATAAATATATTTTAAAAAAGATGATCTTTGGCCCGAAACGTTAGAGATTAATAAAGAATGTTGAGGCTAAATAGATATAATAATATTTTTGATCTTATATATATATATATATAGTCTGGGTGGTGGTAAATACAAAAATAGTTAAATAGAACTATTTATTGTTAACGAACGTTTCGCCTGACTTTGCAGGGCTGTCAGATTGATAGAGTTGACATCTCTGTTTCAATCTGACAGCCCTGCAAAATGGGCCGAAACGTTGGTTAACAATAAATAGTTTTCTTTTAATATTTTGATATCTTTATTGACCGCCACACGGACTATCTTCCTACAATCTACTTTATTCGATCAACTATCTTAATATATAGAATAATAGACAAATATAATATATAAAAATAATTGATAAAAAATGTTTTAACTTTATATTATAAATATTTTGTGTCCAAGCTGTTTGTATGTTTTAATAAGTAACATGATAGTATTTATGTATCAATTCAAAAGAGGTTTAGTGATGTATTAAATGTATTAAACCATTAAAAGAACAAATTTTAGTTGTGATAAGATGTTTAATGAGAGTTTTAATGGTAAATTACTTGTTCTAATTACAATTAAAATACAGTTACAATCAACAAATTCTACATTGCATTTCAATAAAAACATTCTACATATTCAAATACATAATTTAATATTTCTATATTTATACATCTGCTTTTCTAATTTATAACCCATTCGCAAAACTGAAATGACTTTTTTTTTTTTTTATAATCTTAAACACTTTCTTGAGACTGGTTGATGTTGTTTAAATAAATAATTTAATTTTTATCCATTTTAGTTTCAACACAGGTGTGTAATATGCAGCCAAAAACCAGAATTTTCTTTATTTCTAAAATACAATGATTATACATAAAGAAAATAATACATTAAAAAAAAATATTTGAATCCATTTACATATCTGAAAATATTAATTATACGGTGAATTTCAAAACATACAAGTAATATGAACCAAAACTGCAGAAATATTAGGTAAAATTAATTTATGAAAAATATGTGATAAATTAAATATGGATAATTATAATTAGCCTCGATGAGAATTATACTAATGAAATAAAGAGGAAAATTGACTAAAATATTGTTATAATAAATAATTTTAATGCTTGAACTGAGTGGAGGAAGGTTACAAGCATTGTGATAAAGTTAAAAATTTATTTATTTATTAAAATTCATTTATCACAGTCAAATAGTGACTGTGATAAATGAATTTTAATTTTTGTTTTTAATGTAAAATTTGACTAATTAGATAATTAGACATAATGTGGGATATACTTATTTAGAAAAAAAATATGTTTACCTAATATTTTAATGTTTCATAGAAATTGTTGTTTTGACCTGGGCAGAATAGCCTGCTTGAAGTTAAGTTTTTAAATTTAGTTCCAAAATTGTATTAAGGTAAGATAAATTATAGATTATATGTTAAGTATTTTGAATTTTTGAGTATCATTTATGTAATAAAAGCTGTTTTGTGATAGATTGGCACTGAGTATGGCCGGATTGGCCGAAACGTCGGACACAAAAAGAAATTGTGTTAAGACTAAAATGGATACAATTTTTTTAAAAATTTATTTGTTGATATTTACAACTGTATAAAAAAATACAACCAGTAAATTTGATCATAACGACATAATGATATGATATGGATGTAGAGAAACTACCCAGTAGTAGAACTCTAAAAACAGTTTACAATATAAGGTCACGAGGCCATCTTCTTTTCAGGCGCCTCGGAGGATT
>NW_027115366.1:905910-909030 GCF_000696795.3 Halyomorpha halys | reverse complement strand
GATGTAGTCCAAGATAACGAATCTGTTCTACAGGAGTAAGAGCCACATTATTAAAGTATACTGTAGGGCAGTCGGCGGTTTACGACGAAGAGTAAATGTGATTTGTTGGGATTTATCTTTATCCTCCAATTTCGACACCATTCTTCGAGGATTGTGATATGGGACTGGAGAGTTTGGGATGCAATCAAAGGGTTATTACTAACTGTGAGCAAACATGAGATAAAAATTAAATTATTTATTTAAATAGATATAATATATTGTCAACCAAAAATAAAAATTCTTAATGATTTATTGATCTTCATTCAATTTTTAACCGTTTTCAATGGAATGTTATTGGCTATGCTTTAGTAATTCGATGATCCTTTGTTTATTATTTGGTTATTGGTTATTTATAACCATTATATAATGGATATATGCGCAGAGAGGACGTGTGAAGTACCCCGAGTGCCTATTAGGGGCTATAAAGCATTAGGTTAGCCATTCGGCAGGCTAAGTCCATTAAGTGAGCCCGCATGCTGGCATTCCAGCTCCCTCGTCGTAGGCGTCTCTGTATCCATTCATGTATAATTTTACATACCTACATATTACATACCTACATATTACATATTTATACATATACTCTTCTTTCTTATAGTTATGTCAGTATACTGGATAGTACAAGAGGCCAAGAGGAGAAAAAAGGCAGTTCTCTCACCCCAATTTTTGATTACTTTAATGAAAGCTATGGATATAATTAATTGTCAAAATTGACGAGTCTGCCAAGTATAGGTAGGGGGAATAAAAAATGGCGGCTGTTTCAAAGCGATAAAAAAACTAATTTTTCATTCGGAGCTCTATATCATAAAAAGTAGGAACAACACAAGAAAACCTTAGAGAACTTCATAAAGAACAGTAAATTTGCTAAAATATGAGCCCCAATAGATCTATTTACGTTAAAAAGTTTTCGAGATATGGCTTTTTAAAAAGCAGCATTTCATTAAAATGTTGTATGGGACGTACTGAAAGATCAGTAGTTAGTGAATTTATTTTGAAAAATTTATATCTCAAAAGCCATTTGACATACAGATGTCTATTAACACTCAAATTAAAGCTAGTTTATTGAGCTATAAAGTAGTTTATGATGTTTATCTTCGTAGGAGTAATAGTTTTCATTAAGTTTCATTTTCCAAATTTATATTCATATGTGCATATCATAAAAATTACTACCCCTACGAAGATAAGTGTCATAAACTACTTCATAGTTAAATTTTCTTTATTTTGAGTGTTGGTAGACATGTGTGCGTCTTATGGATCTAGAGATATATTTTTTCAAAAATTCAACATTTTATACGAACAATTAGAAATTAACATTTTGTGAGTTTATTTTGTCAAATATCATAAAAACTACTACTCCTACAAAGATAAACATAATTGACTATTTTGTAGTAAATTTAACTAGCTTTAATTTGAGCGCTGGCAGATATCAGTACGTTCAATGGTTTCTAAATTAAAGTTTTTCTTAAATCAAACTTATAGTCCAAACAACTATTAATCAATTTATTTAAACAAATATCAAGAAAACTACTATTTCTACGAAGGTAAAGGTCATAAACGTCTTTATAGTCCATTAAACTAGCTTTAATATGAGTGCTAATAGACATCTGTACGTCACATAGTTCCTGAGATATAGATTTCTCAAAATAAATTAACTAACTACTAATCTCTCAGTAGATTTTTTAGAAATTTTGCTTTTTAAAAAGCTATATCTCGAGAACTATTGGACGTAAATAGTCCTACCCTATTAGGGCTTACAGTTTAGCAGATTTACTCTACTTTAAGTAATGTTCTCTTAGATTTTCTAGTGTTGTTGGTAGTTTTTAAGATATAGAGCTCCGAATGAAAAATCAATGTTTTTTTTAAGGTTTTGAAACAGCCGCCATTTTTTAATCCCCCTACCTATTCTTGGCAGACTTATCAATTTTTACTATTAATTATGCATAGTTTTTATTGAAGTAATCAAAAATTGGGGTGAGATAACTAACTTCCTTTTTTTCTTCCCGGCTCTTGTACTAGGAGGAGTGATCGATTTGGGGGGGGGGGGTCAATGAAAGGATTGAACGCTCTACAGATTTATTAGTAATGTTTATTTAAGGAATTATTTATTTATATATTTATTTTTTTACGGTTGGCTCTACAGACCCAGTAGATCGTTGGCCACCCGAATCAGTCTTATCCAAACTTGCCTAAATCTATTACAAAAGACTGATCTGAAGAAACTGGTGCCATTGAAAATTTAAGTCAGACACTCAGCTTTATAACAGGGCTGATGATTGACTAAACTAGTAATAAATATTTTGTCCTCACACGGATGGTGTACCTCAGGGCAATATCCTTTGTCCTATCATCCTTTATGCAGTTATTACAGCTGACATCGCTACCCATCCTAACACTATCCTCACCACGTATACTGATGACACATGTTTATTATCTGTGAATAATGACCCTTTTATTCTACACCAATCACCTACCAAGTAGAGCAGTCAGTAGGTTTACGACGAAGGGTAAAGTTGATTTGATGGGTTTTGTTGGACTTTAATCCTCCAATTACGACACTATTCTTCGGGCACTTCTTTCTGATTTTTTCAAAAATGGCTTTAATAATTTGATCAAATTATATCAATGTAAAATTAAGTGATGAGTTAATAATTGACTGAGGATATATACACATGAGAAGTAGATAGTTGGGGGAGAGGTCAGTGATGAACACAATTAAATAAAATCTTATTTATTAGTGCTAACGTTTCGGCCTGAATTTCAAGCCTTCATCAGGGCTAAAATGAAAAAATAAATAAAAATACAACATCCCCATAATGAATAAAAGTATTTACTAAGTATTAATAACAATAAAAGATGAAAGATTTTGATAATTAAATAAATATATTTTCCCAGGTTGAACATTAATAGCCGAGAATGTGGGCAATAATAAAGATGTATAGTTTACTGTTGGAAAGAAAGAAATTTTAGAAATATCAAAACGTTAATATCGGACGTATAAAGTTATTAAAGGTAATGAAGATTCATGAAAAACGCGCCTTGTTTAATCTGAATTTTATATAATTAAAATGGATGTTTAAAAAAAAA